>NW_026115095.1:313646-393914 GCF_025201925.1 Gopherus flavomarginatus
GACTCTGACCCCAGCTCCAGGGGCCCAACCCATGCGTGCCGTGACCACAGCAACAGTGGCCCCACCCATGGGGGCCCTGACCCCAGCTCCGGGAGCACAACCCGTGCGGGCCCTGACCCCAGCTCCAGGGGCTCAACCCATGGGGGCCCTGACCCCAGCTCCAGTGGCCCAACCCGTGCAGGCCCTGACCCCAACTAGAGGGGCCAAGCCCGTGGGGGCCCTGACCCCAGCTCCAGGGGCCCCACCCATGTTGGTCCCGGACCCCAGCTCCAGGGGCCTAACCCGTGGGGCCCCTTACATCAGCTCCAGGGGCTCAACCCGTGGGGGCCCTGACCTCAGATCCGTGGCCCAACCCGTGGGGGCCCTGACCTTAGCTCCAGGGCCCCAACCCGTGAGGTCCCTGATCCCAGCTCCAGGGCCTCAACCCGTGCGGGTCCTGACCCCAACTCCAGGGGACCCACCCGTAGGGGCCCTGACTCCAGTTCCAGGGGCCCAACCCGTGTGGGCCCTGACCCCAGCTCTAGGGCCCCCACCCGCATTGGCCCTGACCGCAGCTCCAGGGGCCCCACCCGTGCGGGGCCTGACCCCTGCTCCAGGAGGCCCACTGTGTGGGCCCTGACCCCATCTCCAGGGGCCTACCCCGTGCGGGCCCTGACCGCAACTCCAGAAGCCCAACCCATGGGGGCCCTCACCCCAGCTCCAGGGGCCCAACCCATGCGGGCCCTGACCCCAGCTCCAGAGGCCTCACCAGTGGGGGCCCTGACCCCAGCTCTAGGGGCCTAACGCGTACGGGCCCTGAGCGCAGCTACAGGGGCCTAAACCGTGGGGGCCCTGACCCCAGCTCCAGGGGCCTAAACCGTGGGGGCCTTGACCCCAGCTCCAGATGTTCAACCCATGCTGGCCCTGACCGAAGCTCCAGGGGCCCAACCCGTGCGGACCCTGACCCCAGCTCTAGGAGCCCAACTCGTCGGGGTCCTTACCCCAGGTCCAGGTGCCCAAAGCCTGCGGGCCCTGACCCCAGCTCCAGTTGCCCAAACCGTGGGGGCCCTGACCCCATCTGCAGGGGCCGAACCCGTTCGTGCCCTGACCCCAGCTCCAGAGGCCCAACCGATGGGAGCTATGACCCCTGCTCCAGGGTCCCAACCCGTGCGGGGCCTGACCCCAGTTGCAGAGGCCCAACCTGTGCGGACCCACACCCTAGCTCTCGGGTCTGAACTAGTGGGGGCCCTGATCCCAGTGTCAAGGGCCCAACCCATGCCGGCCTGACCCCAGTTCTAGGGGCCCAACCCATGTGGGTCCTGGCCCCAGCGCCAGGGTCCCAGCCCGTGAAGCCCCTAATCCCAGCTCCAGAGTCCCAACTCGTGGGGGCTCTTACCCCAGGTCCAGGGGCCCAACCCGTGTGGGGCCTCACCCCTGCTCCAGGGGCCCCAATCGTGCAGGCCCTGACCCCAGCTCTAGGCGCTGAACTCATTTGCGCCCTGACCACAGCCTCAACGGTCCAACCCGTGGGGGCCCTGACCCCAGCTCCAGGGGCCACACCCGTCAGGGCCCTGACCCCAGCTCCAGGGGCCTAACCCGTGCGGGCCCTGACCCCAGCTCCAGGGGCCCAACCCGTGTGGGTCCTGACCCCAGCTCCAGCAGGCCGAGCCCGTGTGGGCCCAGACCCCAGTTCCAGGGCCCCAACCCATCGGGGCCCTTACCCCAGCTCCAGGGGCCCAGCCCGTTCGGGGCCTGACCCCTTATCCAGGGGCCCCACCCGTGTGGGCCCTGACCCCAGCTCCAGGGGCCTAACCCGTGCGGGCCCTGAACGCAGCTCCAGAAGCCCAACTCATGGGGGCCCTGACTCCAGCTCCAGGGGCCCAACCCATGCATGCCTTGAACCCAGCTCCACGGGCCTCACCCGTGGGGGCCCTGGCCCCAGCTCCAGGGGCCTAACCTGTGCGGGCCCTGGCCCCAGCTCCAGAGGCCCAACCCGTGCAGGCCCTGGCCCCAGCTCCAGGCGCCCAACCCGTGCGGGCCCTGGACCCAGCTCCAGGGGCTCAACCCGTCTGGGTCCTGGCCCCAGCTCCAGGGGCCTCACCCGTGCGGGCCCTGGCCCCAGTTCCAGAGGCCCAACCCGTGCAGGGCCTGGCCCCAGCTGCAGTGCCCCAACCCGTGGGGGCCCTGACCCCAGATCCAGAGGTCCAACCCATGCGGGCCCTGACCGAAGCTCCAGGGGCCCAACCGGTGCGGGCCCAGATCCAAGCTCCAGGGGCCCAACCCGTGCGGGCCCTGACCTCAGCTCCAGGGGCCCAACCCGTGGGGGCCCTCAGCCCAGTTCCAGTTTCCCAACCTGTGGGGGCCCTTACCCCAACTCCAGAGGCCCAACCCATTCGGGCCCTGACCCCAGCTCCAGGGGCCCAAACCGTGGGGACCCTGACCCCAGCTCCACGAGCCTCACCCAAGTTGTCCCTGACCCCAGCTCCAAGGGCCCAACCCGTGGGGCCCCTGATCCCAGCTCCGGGGGCCCAACCGTTGCGGGTCCTGACCTCAGCTCCAGGGGCCCAAGCCGTGGGGACCCTGACCCCAGCTCCAGGGGCCCCATCCGTGCTGGTCCTGACCCCAGGTCCAGGGGCCAATCCCGTGCGGTCCCTGACCCCAGCTCCAGTTTCCCAACCAGTGGGGGCCCTGACCCCATCTCCAGGGGTCCAACCCGTTCGGGCCCAGACCCCAGCTCCAGGAGCCCAAACCGTGGGGACCGTGACCCCAGCTCCAGGAGCTCCACCCATGTTGGCCCTGACCCCAGCTCCAAGGGCCCAACCCGTGGGGCCCCTGATCCCAGCTCCGGGGGCCTAACCTGTGGGGGCCATAACCCCATCTCCAGGGCCCTAACCCTTGGGGTCCCTGACTCCAGCTCCAGGGGCCCAAGCCGTGGGGTCCCTGACCCCAGCTCCAGGGGCCCCATCCATGCTGGTCCTGACCCCAGGTCCAGGGGCCCCATCCATGCTGGTCCTGACCCCAGGTCCATGGGCCAATCCCGTGCGGGCCCTGACTCCAGCTCCAGTTTCACAACCAGTGGGGGCCCTGACCCCATCTCCAGGGGTCCAACCCGTTCGGGCCCTAACCCCAGCTCCAGGAGCCCAAACCGTGGGGACTCTGACCCCAGCTCCAGGGGCCCCACCCATGTTGGCCCTGACTCCAGCTCCAAGGCCCAGCCCCGTTGGGGCCCCTGATCCCAGCTCCGGGGGCCCAACCGTTGCGGGTCCTGTCCCCAGCTCCAGGGTTCGAACCCGTGGGAGCCGTGACCCCAGCTCCAGGGACCAAACACGTGGTGGCCATGATCCCAGCTCCAGGGACCAAACCCGTGGGGGCCCTGACCCCAGCTCCAGGGCCAAACCCGTGGGGTCCCTGACCCAAGCTCCAGGGACCCCACCCGTGCGGGCTCTGAACCCAGCTCCAGGCGACGAACTCGTGGGGGCCCTGACGCCAGCCTCAAGGACGCAACCCGTGGGGGCCCTGACCCCAGCTCCAGGGGCTGAACCCGTGGGGGTCCTCATCCCAGCTCCAGGAGCCCAACCCGTGGGGTCCCTGACCACAGCTCCAGGGGCCCAACCTGTGGGGGCCCTGACCCCAGCTGCAGTTGCCTAACCCGTGGGGGCCCTGACCCCTTCTGCAGAGGTCCAACCCGTTTGTGCCCTGACCCCAGCTCCAGGGGCCAAACCCATGCGTCCCCTAACCCCAGCTCCAGGGTCCCAACCCCTGGGGGCCCTGACCCCAACTCCAGGTGGAGGCCCTGACCCCAGCTCCGGGGGCCCAACCCGTGCGGGCCCTGACCTCAGCTCCAGAGGCCAAACCCGTGCGGGCCCTGACCCCAGCTCCAGGGGCCCAACCCGTGCGGGCCCTGACCCCAGGCCAGAAGCCCAACCCGTGGGGGCCCTGACCTCAGCTACAGAAGCCCCACCTGTGCGGACCCCGATCCCAGCTCCAGGGGTCCCACCTGTGCAGGCCCTGACCCCAGCTCCGCGGCCCAACCCGTGGGAGCCCTGACCCCATCTCCAGGGGCCCAACCGTGCAGGCCCTGACCCCATCTCCATGGGCCCCACACGTAGGGGCCCTATCCCGAGCTCCAGGGGCCCAACCCGAGCGGGCCCTGACCCCAGCTCTAGGGGCCCAGCCCGTGGAGGCCCAGGCTCTAGCTCCAGGGTCCAAACCCGTGCGGGCTCTGTCAGCTCCAGGGGCCCAGCCTGTGCGGGCCGTGGCCCCAGCTCCAGGGGCCCAACCCGTGCGGGCCCTCCCCCCAGATACAGGGGCCCAGCCCGTGGAGGCCCTGACCCCAGCTCCAGGGGCCAAACCCGTGCGGGCCCTGACCCCAGCTCCAGGGCCCCAACCCGTGCGAGCCCTGACCCCAGCTCCAGAAGCCCAATGCTTCGGCGCCCTGACCCCAGCTCCAGGGGCCCAACCCGTGGGGGCCCTGACCCCAGCTCCAGGGACCCAACCCGTCAGGGTCCTGACCCAAGCTCCAGTTGCCCAACCCATGGGTGTCCTGACCCCAGCTCCAGGGGCCCATCCGTGCGGGCCCTGTCCCCAGCTCCAGGGGCCCAACCCGTGCGGGTCCTTTCCCCAGCTCCAGGGGCCCAGCCCGGGGGGGCCATGACCCCAGCTCCAGAGGCCCCACCCGTAATGGCACCGAACCCAGCTCCAGGGGCACCAATCATGTGGGCCTGGACCCCAGCTCCAGGGGCCCAACCCGTGGGGGCCCTGACCCAAGTTCCAGTGGTCAAACCCGTGGGTGTCCTGACGCCAGCTCCAGGGGCCCAACCGTGCGGGCCCTGACCCTAGCTCCAGAGGCCTAACCCATGCGGGTCCTGACCCCAACTCCAGGGGCCCAACCCGTGGGGGCCCTGACCCAAGCTCCAGTGGTCAAACCCGTGGGTGTCCTGACGCCAGCTCCAGAGGCCCAACACGTGCGGGCCCTGACCCCAGCTCCAGAGGCCCAACCCGTGCGGGTCCTGACCACAGCTCTATGGGCTCAACAGGTGGGGGTCCTCACCCCAGCTCCAGGGGCCTAACCCGTGCACGCCCTGACCGCAACTCTAGCTGCACAACCCGTGCAAGCCCTGTCCCCTGCTCCAGGGGCCCCACCCGTGGGGCCCTGAGCCCAGCTCTAGGGGCCCCAATCGTGCCGGCCCTGTCCCCAGCTCCAGGGGCCCAACCTGTGGGGGCCCTGACCACAGCTCCAGGTGCCGAACTCGTTGAGGCCCTGAACCCAGCCTCAAGGGCCGAACCCGTGGGTGCCCTGACCCCACCTCCAGGAGCCACAATCATGGGGGCCCTGACCCCAGCTCCAGGGGCCCAACCTGTGCGGGCCGTGACCCCAGCTCCCGTGGCCCCACCCGTCTTGGCCCTGACCCTAGCTCCCGGGACCCCACCCGTGTTGGCCCTGACCCCAGCTCAAGGTCCCAACCGGTGGGGGCCCTGATCCGAGCTCCGAGGGCCCAACCCGTGCAAGCCCTGACCCCAGCTCCAACTGCCAAACCCGTGGGGGCCCTGACCCCAGCTCCAGGGGCCCAACCCGTGGGGGCCCTGACCCCAGCTGCAGAGGCCTAATCCGTGCGGGCCCTGACCCCAGCTCTAGGGGCCCAACCCATGCGAGCTGTGACCCCAGCTCCACGAGCCCCACCCATAGGGGCCCTGATTCCAGCTGCAGAGGCCGAACCTATGAGGGCCCTGACCCCACCTCCAAGGGCCAAACCCGTGGGGGCCCATACCCCAGCTACAGTGTCCCAACCCGTGGGGGCACTGACCTCAGCTCCGAGGGCCCAACCCGTGCGCGCCCTGACCGCAGGTAAAGGGGCCCCACCCATGTTGGCCCTGACTACAGCTACAGGGGCCCCACCCGTGGGGGCTCTGATCCCAGATCCAGGGGCCCAAATCGTGCTGGGGTTTGGGCCTCAGGGGTTGGTATCCCTGGAACTACGGTTGGGGCCCCCAGGGGTTGGGCCCCTGAAGCTGGGGTTGGAGCTCTCAGGGTTTATGCCCCTGGAGCTGGGGTTGGGGCCTCCAGGGGTTAGGCCCCTGGAGCTACGTTTGGGGCCCCGACGGGTTGGGCCCCTGGAGCTGGGGTTGAGGGCTCCAGGGGTTCGGCCTCTGAAGCTGGGGTTGGGGCCCCAGGGGTTGGGCCCCTGGAGCTGCGGTTGGGGCTCCCAGGTTTTGGGCCGCTGGAGCTATGGTTGGGGCCCCAGGGGTTCAGTCTCTGGAGCTACGGTTGGGTCCCCAGGGGCTTAGCCCCTATTGCTGGGGTTGGGGCCCCCAGGTGTTGGGCCCCTGGAGCTATGGTTGGGGCCCCATGGGTTGGGCCCGTGGATCTGGGTTTGAGGCCCCCAGGGGTTGGGCCCCTATTGCTTGGGTTGGGGCCCCAGGGTTTGGGCACCTGGAGCTACGGTTGGGGCCCCCAGGGGTTGGGCCCCTGGAGCTGCGCTTGGGGCCCCAGGGGTTGGGCCCTGGAGCTGGGGTTGGGGCCCCCAGGGGTTGGGCTCCTGGAGCTACGGTTGGGGCCCTCTGGGGTTGGGCCCTTGGAGCTACGGTTGGGGCCCCCTGGGGTTGGGCCCCTGGAGCTACGGTTTGGGCCCCCTGGGGTTGGGTCCCTGGAGCTACGGTTGGGGCCCCCAGGGGTTGGGTCCCTGGAGCTACGGTTGGGGCCCCCAGGGGTTGGGCCCCTGGAGCTACGATTGGGGCCCCAGGGGTTGGGCCCCTGGAGCTACCATTGGGGCCCCCAGGGGCCCAACCCATGAGGGCCCTAACCTCTGCAATAGGGTCCCAGCCCCTGGGGGCCCCAACCGTAGCTCCAGGGGCCCAAACCCTGGGAGCCCCAACCACAGCAATAGGGGCCCAACCCCTGGGGGCCCCAACCGTAGCTCCAGTTGCCCAACCTCTGGGGGCCCCAACCTTAGCTCCAGGGGCCCAACCCCTGAGGCCACAACCGTAGCTCCAGGGGCCCAACCCCTGGGGGCTCCTACCGTAGCTCCAGGGGCCAAACCCCTAGGGCCTCAACCGTAGCTCCAGGAGCCGAACCCAGTGGGGCCCCAACCCCAGTAATAGGGGCCCAACCCCTGGGGGCCCCAACCCCAGCTGCAGGGGCCCAGCCCCTGGGGGCCCAAACCGTAGCTCCAGGGGCCCAACCCCTGGGGGCCTCAACCCCGGCTCCAGGGGCCCCAACCGTAGATCCAGGGGTCTAACCCCTGGGGGCCCCAACCCCAGGAATAGGGGCCCAGCCCCTGGGGCCCCAACCGTAGCTCCAGGGGCCCAACCCCTGGGGCCCCAACCGTAGTTCCAGGGGCCCAAAACCTGGGGGCCCCAATCGTACCTCCAGGGGCCCAACCCCTGGGGCCTCAACCCCAGCTCTAGGGGCCCAACCCCTGGGGCCTCAACCCCAGCTCCAGGGGCCCAACACCTGAGGGTCCCAAACGTAGCTCGAGAGACCCAACCCCTTGGGTCCCAATCCCCAGCAATTGGGGCCCAATCCGTGGGGTCCCGAACCCCAGCTCCAGGGTCCCAACCCCTGGGGGCCCCAACCGTAGCTCCAGGGGCCCAATCCCTGGGGGCCCCAACCCCAGCTCCAGGGGCCTAAACCCTGCGGCCCCAACCGTAGCTCCAGGAGGCCAACCCGTGGGGGCCCCAACCCCAGGTCCATGGGCCCAACCAATGGGGCCCCAACCGTAGCTCCAGGGGCCCAACCCCTGGGGGCCCCTGGGGTCCCCAAGCCAAGCTCCAGGATCCGAACCCCTGGGGTCCTAACCCAAGCAATAGGGGCCCAGCCCCTGGGGGCACCAACCCGAGCTCCAGGGGCCCAATCCCTGGGGCTCCAACCGTAGCTCCAGGGGCCCAACCCCTGGGGGCCCTAACCGTAGCTCCAGGGGTCCAAACCCTGGGGGCCCCAACCCCCGCAATAAGTGCCCAACCCCTGGGGGCCCCAACCGTACCTCCAGGGGCCCAACCTCTGGGGGCCCCAACCCCAACTCCAGGGGCCCAACCCCTGGGGGCCCCATCCGTAGCTCCAGGGGCCCAACCCCTGGGGCCCCAACCGTATCTCCAGGGGCCCAACCCCTGGGGGCCCCAACCCCAGCAATAGGGGCCCAACCCCTGGGGGCCCCAACCCCAGCTCCAGGGGCCCAACCCCTGGGGGCCCCAACCGTAGCTCCAGGGGCCCAACCCCTGGGGCCCCAACCGTAGATGCAGGGGCCTAACCCCTGGGGGCGCCAACCCTGGAAATAGGGGCCCAGCCCCTGGGTCCCCAACCGTAGCTCCAGGGGCCTAACCCCTGGGGCCCCAACCATAGCTCCAGGGGCCCAAAACCTGGGGGCCCGAAAAGTAGCTCCAGGGGCCCAACCCCTGGGACTCCAACTCCAGCTCCAGTGGCCCAACCCCTGGGGCCCTCAACCCCTGCTCCAGGGGCCCAAAATCTCAGGGCCCCAACCGTAGCTCCAGGGGCCCAACCCCTGGAGGCCCCAACCCCAGCTCCAGGGGCCCATCCCCTGGGGTTCCGAACCGTAGGTCCAGAGGCCCAACCCGTTGGGGCTCCAACCCCAGCAATAGGGGCTCAATCCCTGGTGGCCCGAACCCCAGCTCCAGGGGCCCAACCAATGGGGCCCAAACCGTAGCTCTAGGGACCCAACCCCTGGGGGCCCCAACCCCAGCAATGGGGGCCCAGCCCCTGGGGGCCCTAACTCCAGCTCCAGGGGCGCAGCCCCTGGGGGCCCCAACCGTAGCTCTAGGGGCCCAACCACTGGGGCCCAAACCGTAGCTCCAGGGGCCCAACCCCTGATAGCCCCAGCCCAAGCAATAGGGCCCCAGACCCTGGGGGCCCCAACCGCAGCTCCATAGGCCCAACCCCCCTGGAACTATGGTTGGGGCCCCCAGGGTCTGGGCCCCTGGAGCTTGGGTTGGGGCACCCAGGAGCACGCAGGGGTTGGGCGCCTGGAGCTACGGTTGGGGTCCCCAGGGGTTCGGCCCGTATTGCTGAGGTTGGGGCCCCCAGGGGTTTGGCCCCTGGAGCTACGGTTGCGGCCGCCAGGGGTTGGGCCCCTAGAGCTGGGGTTGGGGCCCCCAGGGGTTGGGCACTTATTGCTGGGGTTTGTTACGCCAGGGGTTGGGCCCCTGGAGCTACGGTTGGGGTCCCGAGGGGTTGGGTCCCTGGAGCTGAGGTTTGGGCCCGCAGGGGTTGGGACCCTGGAGATGGGGTTGGGGCCCCCAGGGGTTGGGTTCCTTGAGCTGGGGTTTTGGCCCCCAGGGGTTGGGCCCCTGGAGCTACGGTTGGGGCCCCCAGGGCTTGGGCCCTGGAGCTGGGGTTGAGGACCCCAGGGGTTGGGCCCCTGGAGCTGAGTTTGGGGCCCCAGGGGTTGGACCCTTGAAACTACGGTTGGGACCGCAGGGGTTGGGCCCCTGGAGCTGGGGTTGGGGCCCCCAGGGTTTGGTCCCCTATAGGTGGGGTTGGGACCCCCAGGGGTTGGGCCCCTGGAGCTACGGCTGGGGCCCCCAGAGGTTGGGCCCCTATTCCTGGGGTTGGGTGACCCCAGGGGTTGGGACCGTGGAGCTACGGTTGGGGCCCCCAGTGGTTGGGCCCCTGGCGCTGGGATTGGGGCCCCCAGGGGTTGGGCCCCTATTATTGGGATTGGGCCCCCCAGGGATCGGGCCCCTGAAGCTACTGTAGGGGTCCTCAGGGGTTGGGGACCTGAAGCTGAGGTTGGGCCCCCCAGAGGTTGGACCCCTATTCCTGGGGTTGGGGCCCCCATAGGTTGGGCCTCTAGAGCTGGGATTGGGGCCCCCAGGTATTGGGCCCCTGGAGCTGGGGTTGGGACCCCCACGGGTTGGGCCACTGGAGCTGGGGTCAAGGCCCCCACGAGTTCAGCGCCTGTAGCTGGGGTTTGGGCCCGCACGGGTTGAGGCCCTGGAGCTGGGGTCAGGGCCTACACTGGTGGGGCTCCTGGAGCTGGAGTCAGGACCCGCATGGGTTGGGCCCCTGGAACTGGGGTCAGGGCCGCCACGGGAGGGGCACCTGGAGCTGGGGTCAGGGCCAGCATGGGTTGGGCCCCTGGAGCTGGGGTCACGGCCCGTACGGGTTGGGCCCCTGGAACTGGGGTAAGGGCCCCCACGGGTTGGACCCCTGGAGCTGGAGTCAGGGCTGGCACTGATTCGGCCCCTGGAGCTGGGGTCAGGGCCGCCACGGGAGGGGTCCCTGGAGCTGCGGTGAGTACCCGTACGGGTTGAGGCTCTGGAGCTGGGGTCAGGGCCCCCATGGATTGGGCACCTGGAGCTGGGGTCTGGGCCCGCACGAGTTGTGCCCCTGGAGCTGGGGCAGGGCCCGCATGATTGGGGCCCCTGGAGCTGGGGTCAGGGCCCCCACGAGTTTGGCGCCTGGAGCTGGGATCAGGGCCCGCACGGGTTGGGCCGGTGGATCTGGGGTCGGGGCCGCACGGGTTGGGCCCGTAGAGCTGGGGTCAGGGCCAAAGCGGGTTGGGCCCCTGGAGATGGGGTCAGGGCCACCACGAGGGGGGCCCATGGAGCTAGGGTGAGGGCCGGCATGGGCTGGGCCCCTGAAGCTGGGGTCAGGGCCAAGACGGGTTGGGCCCATGGAGCTGGGGTCAGGGTCCCCACAGGTTGGGCCCCTGGAGGTGGGGTTAGGACCAACATGGGTGGGGCCCCTGGAGCTTGGGTCACGGCCCGCACGGGTTGGGCCCCTGGAGCTGGGGTCAGGGCCCCTATGGGTGGCGCCCATGGAGGTGGGGTCAGGGCCCGCACGGGTTGGACTCCTGGAGCTGGGGTCAGGTCCCCACAGTTTGGGCTCTTGAGGCTGGGGTGAGGGCCCTCACGAGTTCGGCACCTAGAGCGGGGGTCAGGGCCCGCACGGGTTCGGACCCTGGACCTAGGGTAAGGGCCCGCACGGGTGGGACCCCTGGAGCTGGGGTCAGGGCCTGCACGGGTGGGGTCCCTGGAGCTGGGGTCAGGGCCCCCACGGGTTGGGCCCTGGAGCTTGGGTCATGGCCCCCACGGGTTGGGCCCCTGCTGTCAGGGCCCCCACGAGTTTGTCCCCTGGAGCTGGGGTCAGGGGCTGCAGAGGTTGAGCCCTTCGAGCTGTGGTCAGGGCCCCCACGGGTTGGGCCCTCGGAGTTGGGGTCAGAGCCAACACCGGTGGGGTCCCTGAAGAAAGGGTCAGAGCGTGCACGGGTTGGGCCTCTGGAAATGGGGTAATGGCCTGCACGGGTGGGGCCTCATCAGCTGGAGTCAGGGCCCACACGTGTTGCGCCAGTGAAGCTGGGGTCATGGCCTCCACGGGTTGGGCTCCTGGAGCTGGGGTGAGGGCCCGCACGGGTTGGGCTCCTGGAGCTGGGGTCAAGGCCCCCACGGGATGGGCTCCTGGAGCTGGTTTCAGGACCCACATGGGTTGGTCCCCTGGATCTTGGGTCAGGGTCTGCACGGGTTGGGCCCCTGGTGCTGGGGTCAGGGCTCCTACGGATGGGGCCACTGGAGTTCTGGTCAGGGCCCGCACGGGTGGGGCCTCTGGAGTTGGGGTTAGGGCGCGCATGGGTTGGGCCACTAGAGCTGGGGTCATAGCCCCCACGGGTTGGGCCCCCAGAGCTGGAGTCAAGGCCCCCAAGGTTGGACCCCTGGAACTGGGGTCAGGACCCCCACGGGTTGAGCACCTGGAGCTGGAGTCAGGGCCCGCACGATTTGAGCCCCCAGAGCTGGGGTCAGGGTCCCAAAGGTTGGACCCCTGGAACTGGGGTCAGGGCCAGCACGGGTGGGGCCACTGGAGCTCTGGTCAGGGTCCCCACGGGTTAGGCCCCTGTAGCTAGGGTCAGGGCCCGCACGGGTTGGGCCCCCAGAGCTGGGGTCAGGGCCCCCAAGGTTGGGCCCCTGGAGCTGGGGTCAGGGCCAACACGGGTGGGGCCCCTGGAGCTGGGGTCAGGGTCCCCACGGGTTAGGCCCCTGTAGCTAGGGTCAGGGCCCGCACGGGTTGGGCCCCCAGAGCTGGGGTCAGGGCCCCCAAGGTTGGGCCCCTGGAGCTGGGGTCAGTGCCCCCACGGGTTGGGCCCCTGGGGTCAGGGCTCCTACGAATTTGGCCCCTGGAGCTGGGGTCACGGCCCGCACGAGTGTGGCCCGTGGAGGTGGGGTTAGGGCCCCCACGGGTTGGGCCCTTGAGGCTGGGTTCAGGCCCCCCACTAATTTGGCGCCAGGTGCTGGCGTCAGGGTCCGCAAAGGGTGGGGCCCCTGGAGCTGTGGTCAGGGTCCCCACAGGTTGGGCCCCTGGAGCTGGGGACATGGCCCGCACGATTGGGGCCCCTGGAGAGGGGGTCAGGACCCCACGGGTGGCGCCCCTGGTGCTGGGGTCAGGGCCCGCACTGGTTGGGCCCCTGGAGCTGGGGTCAGGGCCCGCACGGGTTGGGCCCCTGGAGCTGTGGTCAGGGCCCCCACAGGTTGAGCCCCTGGAGCTGGGGACAGGGCCCGCACGACTGGGGCCTCTGGAGCTGGGGTCACGGCCCGCACTGGTTGGGCCCCTGGGGCTAGGGTTAGGGCCCGCACGGGTTGGGCCCCTGCAGCTGGGGTCAGGGTCCGCACGTTTTGGGCCTCTGGAGCTGCGGTCAGGGCCCCCACGAGTTAGGCCTCTGGAGCTGCGGTCAGGGCCCCCACGGGTTGCGCCCCTGGAGCAGGGGTCAGGCCCCGTACGGGTTGGGCCCCTGGAGCTGGGGTCAGGGCCCCAACGGGTTGGCGCCCTGGAGCTGGCGTCAGGGCCCACATGGGTGGAGCCCCTGGAGCTGGGGTCAGGGCCAACACGGGTGAGGCCCCTGGAGCTGAGGTGAGGGCCCCCACGGGTGGGGCTCTGGAGGTTCAGTCAGGGCCACCACGGGTGGGGCCCCTGGAGCTGAGGTCAGGACCCACACGGGTTGGGCCCCTGGAGCTGGGGATAGAGCCCACACGGGTTGAGCCCCTTGAGCTGGGGTGAGGGCCCCCACGGGTGTGGCTCCCGGAGCTGGGGTCAGGGCCCGCACGGGTGATGCCTCTGGAGCTAGGGTTAGGGCCCGCACGGGTTTGGCCCCTGGAGCTGGGGTCAGGGCCCACACGGGAGGGGCCGCAGGAGCTGGGGTTAGGGTCCACACGTGTTGGGCCTCTGGAGCTGCGGTCAGGGCCCCCACGGGTTGGTCCCCTTGAGCTGGGGTCAGGACCAACACGGGTGTGGTCCCTGGAGCTGGGGTCAGGGCCAACACGGGTGAGGCCCCGGGAGCTGGGGTCAGGGCCCCCACAGGTGGGGCCTCTGGAGCTGGGGTCACGGCCCATACAAGTGTGGCCCCTGGAGGTGGGGTCAGAGCCCAAACGGGTTGGGTCCTTGAGGCTGGGGTCAGGGCCCCCACGAGTTCAGCGCCTGGTGCTGGGGTCAGGGCCCGCACGGGTGAGGCCCCTGAAACTGTGGTCAGAGGCCCCACAGGTTGGGCCCCTGGAGCTGGGGACGAGGCCCGGCACGATTGGGGCCCTTGGAGCTGGGGTCAGGGCCCCACAGGTGGCGCCCCTCGAGCTGGGGTCAGGGTGTGTACGGGTTGGGCCCCTGGAGCTGGGGTGAGGACCCCCACGGGTTTAGCCCCTTGAGCTGGGTCAGGACCCGCACCGGTTGGGCCCCTGTAGCTGGGGTCAGGGTCCGCACGTTTTGGGCCTCTGGGGCTGCGGTCAGGCCCCTCACGGGTTGCGCCTCTGGAGCAGGGGTCAGTCCCCGCACGGTTTGGGCCCCTGGAGCTTGGGTCAGGGCCCCCACGGGTTGGGCGCCTGGAGCTGTGGTCAGGGCCCAAACGGGTGGAGCCTCTGGAGCTGGGGTCAGGGCCCGCACGGGTTGGACCCCTGGAGCTGGGGTCAGGGCCCCCAAGGGTTCAGCTCCGGAGCTGGGATCAGGGCCCGCACGGGTTGGGCCCCTGGAGCTGAGGCCAGGGCCCCCACGGATGGGGCCCCTGGAGCTGTGGTCAGGACCCATACGGGTTAGTGCCCTGCAGATGGGGTCATGGCCACCACGGGTTGGGCCCCTGGAGCTGGGGTTAGTGTCCCCACAGGTTGGGCCCCTGGAGCTGGGGTCAGGGCCCGCACGGTTGGGCCCATGGAACTGGGGTAAGGTCCCGCAGGTGTTGGGCCCCTTGAGCTGGGGTCAGGGCCCAAGCGGGTTGGGCCCCTGGAGATGGGGTCAGGGCTCCCACAGGTTGAGGAACTGGAGCTGTGGTGAGGGCCCTCACGGCTTGGACCCCTGGTGTTGACGTCAGGACCCACATGGGTTGGGCCCCTGCAGCTGGGGTGAGGGCCCCCACGGGTGGGGGCTCTGCAGCTGGGGTCAGGGCCTGCACGAGTGGGGCCTCTGGAACTGGGGTTAGGGCTCTCACGGCTTGGGCCCCTGGAGCTGGGGTCAGGGCCAACACAGGTGGGTCCCCTGGAGCTTTGGTCAGGGCTCCCACGGGTGGGGCCTCTGGAGCTGGAGTCCTGGCCCCCACGGATGGGGCCGCAGGAGCTGGGGTCAGGGCCCGCATACCTTGGGCCCCTGGAGCTGGGGTCAGGGCCAACACGGGTGGGGTCTCTGGAGCTGGGGTCAGGGTCCCCACGGGTTGGGCCCCTGGAGCTGGGGTCAAGGCCTCCACGGGCTGGGCCCCTGGAGCTCGGGTCAGGGTCCAAACGGGTGGTGCCTCTGGAGCTGGGGTCAGGGCCCGCACGGGTGGGGCCACTGGAGCTGGTGTCAGGCCCTCACGGGCAGGCCGCAGGAGCTGGGGTCAGGTCGCGCACGGGTTGGGCCCCTGGAGCTGGAGTCAGGACCCGCACAGCTTGGGGCCCTGGAGCTGGGGTCAGGACGCCTACGGGTTGGGCCCCTGGAGCTGGAGTCAAGACCCACACGGGTTGGGCATCTGGAGCTGGGGTAAGGCCCCGCACGGGATGGGCACTTGGAGCTGGGGTCAGGGTCTGCACGGGTTGGGGTCTTTAGGCTGGGGTCAGGGCCCCCACGAGTTCGGCGCACGGAGCTAGGGTCAGGGCCCACACGGGTGAGGCCGCAGGAGCTGGGGTCTGGGCCCGCATAGGTTGGGTCCCTGGAGCTGGGTCAGGGACCCTACGGGATGGTCCCTTGGAGCTGGGGTCAGGACCCCTAAGGTTGGGCCCCTGGAACTGGGATCAGGGCCCGCACGGGTTGGGCCCCTGGAGCTGGGGTCAGGGCAAACACGGGTGAGTCCCCTGGAGCTGGGGTCAGGGTCCCCATGAGTTAGGCCCCTGGAGCTGGGGTCAGCGCTAACATGGATTTGGCCCGTGGAGCTAGGGTCAGGGCCTGCACGGGTTGGACCCCTGGAGATGGGGTCAGGGCCCCCACGAGTTTGGCCTCTGGAGCTCGGGTCAGGGCACGCACGGCTTGGGGTCCTGGAGCTGGGGTCAGGGCCTCACGGGTGGGGACCCTGGAGCTGGGGTCACAGCCCGCACGGGTTGGGCACCTGGAGCTGGGTTCAGGGCCCCCACGGGTGTGGCTGCTGGAGCTGTGGTCAAAGCCTCTACGGGCTGCGCCCCTAGAGCTGGGGTCAGGGCCTGCTCGGGTTGGGCCCCTGGAGCTGGTGTCAGGGTCCAAAAGGGTGGTGCATCTAGAGCTGGGCTCAGGGCCCGCACGGGTGGGGCTTCTGGAGCTGCGGTCAGGTCTACCACGGATTGGGCCTCTGGAGCTGCGGTCAGGGCCCCCACGAGTTTGGGCCCTGGAGCTGGGGTCAGGGCGCCTAAGGGTTGGGCCGCTGGAGCTGGGGCCAGGACCCACACGGGTTGGCCATCTGGAGCTGGTGTCAGGGCCCGCACGGGATGGGCACCTGGAGCTGGGGTCAGGGCCTGCACTGGTTGGGGCCTTGAGGCTGGGGTCAGGGCCCCCATGAGTTCGGCGCATGGAGCTGGGGTGAGGGCCCACACGGGTGGGGCCGCAGGAGCTGGGGTCCAGGTCAGCATAGGTTGGGTCCCCGGAGCTGGGTCCATGGCCCGCACGGGTTGGGCCCCTGGAGCTGGGGTCAGGGCCAACACGGGTGTGGCCGCTGGAGCTGGTGTCAAGGCAAACACAGATAGGGCCCCTGGAGCTGGGTCCGGGCCCCACGGGTGTGGCCTCTGGAGCTGGGGTCAGGGCCCCCACGGGATGGGCCCTAGAGGCTGGGGTCAGGGCCCCTACGGGTTGGGCCCTTGGTGCTGGGGTCAGGGCCCGCAGAGGTTGACCACTGGAGCTGGCGTCATGGCCCCCACGGGTTGGGCCCCTGGAGCTGGGGTCAGAGCCCCCACGGTTGGGGCCCCTGGAGATGGGGTCAGGACCAACACGGGTGTGGCCCCTGGAGCTGGGGTTAGGGCCAACACGGGTGAGGCCCCTGGAGCTGGGGTCAGGGCCAACACGGGTGGGGCCCCTGGAGCTGGGGTAAGGGCCCGCACAGGTTCGGCCCCTGGAGCTGGGGTCAGAGCCCCCACGGTTGGGGCCCCTGGAGCTGGGGTCAGGGCCCCCACGGGTTGGGTTTCTGGAGCTAGGGACAAGGCTTGCACGGGATGGGCACCTGG
This sequence comes from Gopherus flavomarginatus, assembly GCF_025201925.1. NCBI lineage: Eukaryota > Metazoa > Chordata > Testudines > Testudinidae > Gopherus > Gopherus flavomarginatus. The sequence continues at coordinate 330,201 of NW_026115095.1, forward strand.
AGCTGAGGTCAGGGCCTGCACGGGTTGGGGCCTTGAGGCTGGGGTAAGGGCCCCCAAGAGTTCGGCGCATGGAGCTGGGGTCAGGGCCGACACGGGTGGGGACGCAGGAGCTTGGGTCAGGGCCCGCACGGGTGGGGTCCCTGGAGCTGGGTCAGGGCCCCTACGGGTTGTACCCATGGAGCTAGGGTCAGGGCCCGCAAGGGTTGGGCCCCCGGAGCTGGGATCTGGGCCCCCAAGGCTGGGCCCCTGGAGCTGGGGTCAGGACCCGCACAGGTGGGGCACCTGGAGCTGGGGTCAGGAGCCCCACGGGTTGGGCCTCTGGAGCTGAGGTCAGGGCCCCCACGGGTGGGGCCCCTGGAGCTGGGGTCAGGGCCCGCACGATTGGGGCCCCTGGAGCTGGGGTCAGGGACCCACAGGTGGGGCACCTGGAGATGGGGTCAGGGCCCCCACGGGTTCGGCACTTGAGGCTGGGGTCAGGGCCCCCACGAGTACGGCGCCTGGAGCTGGGGTCAGGTCCCCTATGGGTGGGGCCCATGGAGCTGGGGTCAGGGCCCCACGGGTTGGGCCCCTGGTGATGGGGTCAGGGTCCCCACGGGTTGGGCCCCTGGACCTGTTTTCAAGATCCGCACGATTGGGGCTCCTGGAGCTGGGGTTAAGGCCCCACGGATGGGGCCCCTGGAGCTGTGATCAGGTCCCCCACGTGTTGGGCTCCTGGAGCTGGGGTCAGGGCCCGCACGGATTGGGCCCGTGGAGTTGGGGTCAGGGCCTGCACTTGTTGGGCGCCTGGCTCTGGGGTTAGGGCCCGAATGGGTTGGCCCCTGGAGCTGGCGTCATGGCCCCCACGGGTTGGGCCCCTCGAGCTGGGGTAAGGGCCCCCACGGGTTCGGCCTCTAGAGCTGGGGTAAGGGCCCCCACAGGTTGGGGCCCTGGAGCTTTGGTCAGGATCCACACGGGTTGGGCCCCTGGAGCAGGGGTCAGGGCCCCCACGGGTGGGGCCTCTAGAGCTCGGCTCATGGCCCGCACAGGTGGGGCCTCTTGAGCTGGGGTTAGGGCCCGCAGGGGTTGGGCCACTGGAGCTGGGGTCATGGCCCCCACTGGTTGGGCCCTGGAGCTGGGGTCAGTGCCCCCACGGTTGGGGCAGCAGGAGCTGGGGTCAGGGCCCGAATATGTTGGGCCCCTGGAGCTGGAGTCAGGTCCCCTATGGGTGAGGCCTATGAAGCTGGGGTCAGGCCCCACGGCTTGGGCCCCTGTAGCTGGGGTCAGGGCCTACACCGGTTGGGCCCCTGGAGCTGGGTTCATGGCCCGCACGGGTTGGGCCCCAGGAACTGGGGTCAGGACCCCCACAGGTTTGGCCCCTGGAGCTGGGGTCAGGGCCCACACCAGTTCGGCCCCGGGAGCTGGGGTGAGGGAGGCACAGGTTGGGTCTCTGGAACTGGGGTGAGGCCCCGCAGAGGTTGGGCCCCTGGAGCTGGGGTTAGCGGACGTGCTGGTTGGGCCCCTGGACCTAGGGTCAGGGCCAACATGGGTGGGGCCCTGGAGCTGGGGTCAGGCCCCGCACGGCTTCAGCCTCTGGAGCTGGGGTAAGGGCTCCCACGGGTTGGGGCCCTGGAGCTGGCGTCAGGGCCCCTACGGGTTGGGCCCCTGGAGCTGGGGTCAGGACCCACACGGGTTGGGCCCCTGGAGCTGGGGTCAGGACCCACACGGGTGAGGCCCCTGGAGCTAGGGTCAGGGTCCGCATGGGTGGGGCTGCAGGAGCTGGGGTCAGGGCACGCATAGGTTGGGCCCCTGGATCTGGGGTTAGGGCCCCTACGGGTGGCGCCCATGGAGCTGGGGTCACGGCCCGCACGGGTGGAGCCCCTGGTTCTGGCGTCAGGGCCCCTACGGGTTGGGGCCCTGGAGCTGGGGTCAGGCCCCGCACGGGTTGAGCCTCTGGAGCTGGCGTCAGGGCCCCCACAGGTCGGGCCCCTGGAGCTGGGTTCAGGTCCCCCACAGGTTGGGCCCTTCACGCTCTTGTCAGGGCCCCCATGATTTCAGCACCTGGAGCTGGCGTCAGACCGCACGCGTTGGGCCCATAGACCTGGGGTAAGGGCCCGCACGGGTGGGACCCCTGGAGCTGGGGTTAGGGTCCGCACGGGTAGGGTCCCTGGAGCTTGAGTCAGGGCCCCCACGGGTTAGGCCCTGGAGCTGGGGACAGGGCCACCACGGTTTCGGCCCCTGGAGCTGGGGTCAGGGCCCGCACGGGTGGGGCCCCTGGAGCTGGGGTCAGGGCCAACACCGGTGGGGCCCCTGGAGCTGGGGTCAGGGCCCGTACAGGTTGGGCCCATGGAGCTGGGGTCAGAGCCCCCACGGTTGGGGCCCCTGGAGCTGGGGTCAGGGCCCCCACGGGTTGGGTTTCTGGAGCTAGGGACAAGGCTTGCACGGGATGGGCAACTGGAGCTGAGGTCAGGGCCTGCACGGGTTGGGGCCTTGAGGCTGGGGTAAGGGCCCCCAAGAGTTCGGCGCATGGAGCTGGGGTCAGGGCCGACACGGGTGGGGACGCAGGAGCTTGGGTCAGGGCCCGCACGGGTGGGGTCCCTGGAGCTGGGTCACGGCCCCTACGGGTTGTACCCATGGAGCTAGGGTCAGGGCCCCCGGAGCTGGGATCTGGGCCCCCGGAGCTGGGATCTGGGCCCCCAAGGTTGGGCCCCTGGAGCTGGGGTCAGGACCCGCACAGGTCGGGCACCTGGACCTGGGGTCAGGGGCCCCACGGGTTGGGCCTCTGGAGCTGAGGTCAGGGCCCTCACCGGTGAGGCCCCTGGAGCTGGGGTCAGGGCCAACACAGGTTGGGCCCCTGTTGCTCGGGTTAGGGCCCGCACGATTGGGGCCCCTGGAGCTGGGATCAGGGCCCCACAGGTGGGGCACCTGGAGATGGGGTCAGGGCGCGCATATGTTGGGCTTCTGGAGCTGGGGTCAGGTCCCCTCTGGGTGGGGCCCATGGAGCTGGGGTCAGGGCCCCACGGGTTGGGCCTCTGGTGATGGGGTCAGGGTCCCCACGGGTTCGGCACCTGGACCTGTTTTCAAGATCCGCACGATTGGGGCTCCTGGAGCTGGGGTCAAGGCCCAACGGGTGGGGCCCCTGGAGCTCGGATCAGGTCCCCCACGTGTTGGGCTACTGGAGCTGGGGTCAGGGCCCGCACGGATTGGACCCGTGGAGTTGGGGTCAGGGCCTGCACTTGTTGGGCGCCTGGCACTGGGGTTAGGGCCCGAATGGGTTGGCCCCTGGAGCTGGCGTCATGGCCCCCACGGGTTGGGCCCCTCGAGCTGGGGTAAGGGCCCCCACGGGTTCGGCCTCTAGAGCTGGGGTAAGGGCCCCCACGGGTTGGGGCCCTGGAGCTTTGGTCAGGATCCACACGGGATGGGCCCCTGGAGCAGGGGTCAGGGCCCCCACGGGTGGGGCCTCTAGAGCTCGGCTCATGGCCCGCACAGGTGGGGCCTCTTGAGCTGGGGTTAGGGCCCGCACGGGTTGGGCCACTGGAGCTGGGGTCATGGCCCCCACTGGTTGGGCCCTGGAGCTGGGGTCAGTGACCCCACGGTTGGGGCCGCAGGAGCTGGGGTCAGGGCCCGAATATGTTGGGCCCCTGGAGCTGGAGTCAGGTCCCCTATGGGTGGGGCCCATGAAGCTGGGGTCAGGCCCTACGGGTTGGGCCCCTGTAGCTGGGGTCAGGGCCTACACCGGTTGGGCCCCTGGAGCTGGGTTCATGGCCCGCACGGGTTGGGCCCCAGGAACTGGGGTCAGGACCCCCACCGGTTTGGCCCCTGGAGCTGGGGTCAGGGCCCACACCAGTTCGGCCCCGGGAGCTGGGGTGAGGGAGGCACAGGTTGGGTCTCTGGAACTGGGGTGAGGCCCCGCAGGGGTTGGGCCCCTGGAGCAGGGGTCAGGGCCCCCACGGGTGGGGCCTCTGGAGCTGGGGTCAGGGCCCGCACTGGTGGGGCCTCTAGAGCTGGAGTTAGGGCCCCCACGGGTGAGGTCGTAGGAGCTGGGGTCAGGATCCGCATATGTTGGGCCTCTGGAGCTGGGGTCAGGTCCTCTATGGGTGGGGCCCATGGAGCTAGGGTCAGGGCCCCACGGGTTCGGCCCCTGGAGATGGGGTCAGGTTCCCCACGGGTTGGGCCCCTGGAGCTGTTTTCAGGATCCACACGATTGGGTCTTCTGGAGCTGGGGTCAGGGCCCCACGGGTGGGGCCCCTAGAGCTGGGATCAGGTCCCCCACGTGTTGGGCCCCTGGAGCTGGGGTCAGGGCCCGCACGGGTTGGGCCCCTGGAGCTCGGGTCAGGGCCCCCATGGGTTGGGCAACTCTAGCTGTGGTTAGGGCCCCCACGGGTTGGGCCTCTAGAGCTGGGGTAAGGGATCCCACAGGTTGAGCCCCTGGAGTTGGGGTCAGGACCCACACGGTTTGGGTCCCTGGAGCTGGCATCAGGATCCACACGGGTTGGGCCCTTGGAGCTGAGGTCAGGGCCCACACGGGTTGGGCCCCTGGAGCAGGAGTCAGAGCCCCCACGGGTGGTGCCTCTGGAGCTGGGGTCAGGGCCCGCACCGGTGGGGCCTCTAGAGCTGGAGTTAGGGCCCCCACGGGTTAGGTCGCAGGAGCTGGGGTCAGGACCCGCATATGTTGGGCCCCTGGACCTGGGGTCAAGTTCACTATGGGTGGGGCCCATGCAGCTGGGGTCAGGGCCCCACGGGTTGGGCCCCTGGATATGGGGTCAGGGTCCCCATGGGTTGGGCCCCTGGAGCTGTTTTCATGATCCGCACAATTGGGGCTTCTGTAGCTGGGGTCAGGGTCCCACGGGTGGGGCCCCTAGAGCTGGGATCAGGTCCCCCACGTGTTGGGCCCTTGGAGCTGGGGTCAGGGTCCGCACGGGTTGAGCCCGTGGAGTTGGGGTCAGGGCCGGCACTTTTTGGGCCCCTGGCACTGGGGTTAGGGCCCGAATGGGTTGGACCCCTGGAGCTGGCGTCATGACCCCCACGGGTTGGGCCCCTGGAGCTGAGGCCAGCACCCACACGGGTGGGGCCCCTGGAGCTGGGGTCAGGTCCCCCACGGGTTTGGCCCTTGAGGCTGGGGTGAGGGCCCCCACGAGTTTGGCTACTGGAACTGGGGTCATGGCCCGCACGGGTTAGTACCGTGGAGCTGGGGTCAGGGCCTGCACGGGTGGGGTCCCTGGACCTGGGGTCAGGGCCAACACGGGTTGAGCCCCTAGAACAGGGGTCAGGGCCTCCACGGGTTAGGGTCCTGGAGCTGGGGCCCCACTGGTGGGGCCCCTGGAGCTGGGTCAGGGCCCGCACGGTTGGGCCCCTGGAGCTGGGTTCAGGGCCCCCACGGGTTGGGCCCCTGGAGCTGGGGTCAGGGCCCCCACGGGTTTTTCCCCCTGGAGCTGGAGTCAGGGCCCACAAGGTTTGAGCCCCGGGAGCTAGGCTGAGGGCCCGCACAGGTTGGGCCTCTGGAACTGGGGTCAGGCCCCGCACGGGTTGGGACCCTGGAGCTGGGGTCAGGGCCCCCACGGGTTGGGCCCCTGGAGCTGGGGTTAGGGGACGCACGGGTTAGGCCCGTGGAGCTGGAGTCAGGGCACGAACGGGTTGGACCTCTGCAGATGCGGTCAGGGCCCCCACGGCTTGGGCAACTGCAGCTGGGGTTAGGGCGCCCACGGGTTGGGCCCCTGGAGCTGTAGTCAGGGCCCGCAGGGGTTGGGCACATAGAGCTGGAGTCAGAACCTCCACGGGTTGGGCCCCTGAAGCTGCGCTCAGGGCCCGCATGGATTGGGCCCCTGTATCTGCGGACAGAGCCCCCATGGGTTTGGGCCCTGGAGCTGGGGTCAGGGCACCTACGGGTTGGGCCCCAGGAGCTGGGGTCAGAACCAACACAGGTTGGGCCCCTGGAGCTGGTGTCAGGGCCTGCACTGGTGGGGCCCCTGGAGCTGGGGTCAGGGCCTGCACTGGTGGGGCCCCTGGAGCTGGGGTCATGTCCAATGCGGGTGGGGCCACTGGAGCTGGGGTCTGGGTCCCCACGGGTTAGGCCCTTGGAGCTGGGGTCAGGGCCAACACGGATGGGGCCCCTGGAGCTGGGGTCAGGGCTAACATGGATGGGGCCCCTGGAGCTGGGGTCAGGGCCAACACGGGTTTGGCCTTTGAGGCTGGGGTGAGGGCCCCCACGAGCTCGGCGCCTGGAGCTGGGGTCATGGCTCGCACGGGTTGGTACCCTGCAGCTGGGGTCAGGGCCTGCACGGGTGGGGTCCCTGGACCTGGGGTCAGGGCCCCCGCGGGTTGGGCTCTCGAGCTATGGTCAGGGCCCACACGGGTTGGGACCCTGGAGCTGGGGTCAGGGCCACCACGGGTGGCGCCCCTGGAGCTGGGGCCAGGGCCACCACGGGTGGCGCCCCTGGAGCTGGGGCCAGGGCCCGCACGGATTGGGCCCCTGTTGCTGCGGACAGGGCATCCACGGATTTGGGCCCTGGAGCTGGGGTCAGGGCGCCTACGGGTTGGGCCCCTGGAGCTGGGGTCAGAACCAATACGTGTTGGGCCCCTGGAGCTGGGGTCAGGGCCTGCACTGGTGGGGCCCCTGGAGCTGGGGTCAGGGCTCCCACGGGTTGGGCCCCTGGAGCTGGGGTCAGGCCCCACATTGGTTGGGACCCTGAAGCTGGGGTCAGGGCCACCACGGGTGGGGCCCCTGGAGCTGGGGTCAGGGCCCGCATGGGTTATAGACTCATAGGCAGAGAACGGGAACCTCATCCCATCCCACTCCAGTTGGAGCCATGTTCTGGGGAATGACCCAGGGCAACAATTTCCCACCCAAACAAGGACAAATCGCTGCAGATAAAATGGGTGGGAAAATCCACCCCCCATCGGAGAGATTTTAAATTGACATTTGAGAAGTATGGAGAGAAAAGGGAAAATCAGAAGCAATTAGAGAGCTGATCATTGGGGCGGAGGAGGAGAATCTCCCTGGATTTTATAGCCACGTGTGATAATGAGAGAGAAAAGGGGAAATCTTGAGAGAATGTGTGTGTGGGAGGAAGTGGTAAAAACAGGGACAGGATCCAATTAACTCACCTCCCTCCCACCCCAGGAATGTCCTGGCTGCACAGAGACAGATCTACCCCCCCAGTGACTTCCCCCCCCCTGCAACTCCGGCTTCTCCTCCCCCCCCGACACCTCCGCCCTCACACCAAAGGGGGGGCTCTGCCAGCGCCTCCCCCTGAGCTCAACTCCTGCTCCTCCTCCCCCCAGCCCGGATTGTGCCCTTTAGCGCCCCACGAACCCTGCCTCCAGCTGCCTGACGCCCCCCCCAGCCCATCAATTTCCTGCTCTGCGCCCGCCCCTCCCACGCTCCCTGTTACTCCCCCGCCCCGCTCCAGCCCCGCCCCCAGCGCCCGGCGGAACGTTACGGCTGGTCCGGGCAGGGGGAAGGGCAGCGGCTTCAGCAGCTGTTACTGGGCATGCGCACTGCCCGGGAGTAGCACATTGGTATGGGGAGTGATTTAATACACCGCCCCACCCCCGCCGGGCCCGGGGTCCGCCCCTCCCCTCCACACGACGGCCGGGCCCCGACCCCCTCATCCCAGCGGGGCGGGCGGATCCTCCTGCAGCTCCACTGGGGCCGAGGCGCCTCCAAGGCTTCTCCCAGGCTTCCTGGGGCAGAATCACTTTCCCGCCCCCCAGCGCCTGTCATTCCCCGGGGGCTCCGGGTCACAATGTCCCACCGCCCTTCCCCCGCCTGCAGCTCCGGCTTCTCCCCTCCCGCCCCCGCCAGCCACACCAAGGGGAACCCCCGGGCCCCAGTCTCTGTCCCCACCTGGATCCCAGCGGGGCCGGGGGCAGATCCTGGCTGCAGCTGAGAACAGCGGCTCCGCTGCGGCTCGGGCAGCTCCAGCGCTGCTGGCAGCACGTGGAGAACCAGGAAGCAGCTGTTCAGCCCGGGCTCCGCGTCATAATGTGCCAGAGCCCCGCCCCCAGGAGCTGCCCCGCCCCTGAGTTGAGCCAGAGCCCCGCCCCCAGGAGCTGCCCGCCCCTGAACTGAGCCAGAGCCCCGCCCCCAGGAGCTGCCCCGCTCCTGAGCTGAGCCAGAGCCCCGCCCCCAGGAGCTTTCCCGCCTCCGGGCTGTGCCAGAGCCCCGCCCCCAGGGGCTGCCCCGCCCCTGAGCTGAACCAGAGCCCCGCCCCCAGGAGCTGCCCCGCCTCCGGGCTGTGCCAGAGCCCCACCCCCAGGAGCTGCCCTGCCCATGGGCTGTGCCAGAGCCCCGTCCCCAGGAGCTGCCCCGCCTCCGGGCTGTGCCAGAGCCCCGCCCCCAGGAGCTGCTCCGCCCCTGCTCTGTGCTGGAGCCACGCCCCGAGGAGCTGCCCCGCCCCCGAGCAGAGCCAGAGCCCCGCCTCCAGGAGCTGCCCGCACCTGGGATGTGTCAGAGCCCCGCCCCCTGGAATTTCCCCATGTTGGGTCTCTGAGCTTTGTTCTCCTGCCGCCTTCTTCCCAGCACCCCCTGCTCCCTTCCTGTGTCTGCAAACACCCCCCCTCCCCCGGGGCCGGCTGCAGTGCTCGCTGAGGCTGACTCCAGTGGCTGAAGTTGCCTCCATCTCTGCTTCACCTGGAGGAGGAGAGACAAAGAGAGGAGATGGTCCCAGGGTGTGAAACCAGAATCGGGGCAAGGAAAGAAGGACTGTTTGGAAAGGTGGGTTTTTTGTGGGCGCGGAGGGGGGTGAGCCACAGGGATTCAGAAGAAGTTGGGCAGCAGAGGCTCAGGGAAATTGAGGGGAACCTCCTGGGTGTCTCAGTGTTGGCCAGGGTTTGTACAGGACCTTGCATAATATGGGGTCTGATCTCAGTCATGGTCTGTGCAGCACCTTGGAGCCTTGATGTCTGTTTCCTGATCACAGGCTCTGGGAATGGAGAGAGGGAAACCTCAGCACCTGAAGGTTAATGCAGCCCTGTGTGCAACCCCTGCTAGGGTGATCCGACAGCAAATGTGAAAAATTGGGATGGGGGTGGGGTTAATAGGCACCTATATAAGAAAAAGACCCAAAAATCGGGACATCTAGTCATGCTAGTGCCTGCTGTTCTCATAAGGGGTCGGCTTAGAGAGGGTTTGGCTACACTTGCAGCTGTCCAGCGCTGGGAGTTAAAGCTGTCTTCCTACAGCTGTTTAGGGAAAGCGCTGCAGTGTGGACACACTGACAGCTACCAGCACTCTGTCATGGCCACATTTGCAGCGCTGTTGGGAGTGGTGCATTATGGGCAGCTATCCCAGCATTCAAGTGGCTGCAATGTGCTTTTCAAAAGAGGAGGGTGGGGTGGAGTGTGACACGGAGCGTGGGGGAGACAGAGCGAGTGGATTTTTGGAGCTGACACTGTGTCAGCTCCCTGCCTGGCAAGTTCAAGCCTCCTCCCCCACCCCTCTCTCATTCACTAAATGCAAATAGCCGCCTTTGTTTTTTTCCTCACAGACCAGATAAGCCGCTGATCCAAAACAGACCCCCCCCCCCCGCCCGTGCCCACCCGGCTGCTTCTCTCCTCAAGCAAACACCAGCTGTGGGTGTTCCAAAGGGATCCCCCTGCCTCTGCTCATTCACTGCAAACAGTAACTGTGTTTGGTTTTTAGATAAGCAGCTCCGGGAGCCTTGAGCTCACACCAAAACAAACAGAGGCATCACACCAAAACAAAGAGCGTTATCTCTACTTAAAAGCATTATGGGAAGGTTCCGGAGGTCAGTGACAGCGTAGTAAGATTAATCACTGTTTACACTGGCACCCCAGCGCTGCATCACCAGCTCTGTTCTCTGTATTCCTCTGGTCGAGGTGGAGCACATGCAGCACTGTAGCCAGGGAGATACAGCGCTGTATGTGCCTTGCCAGTGTGGACGGGGAGTAAGTTACAGCGCTGTAAAGCCACCACCTGCACTGTAACTCTCCAGTGTAGCCAAGTCCTGAGTTGTAGTAATAATAGCAGCCAAGAATCCGGTGGCACCTTCTAGACTAACAGACGTATTGGAGCATGAGCTGTCGTGGGTGAATACCCACTTCGTCAGATGCAACAATAGTCCCATATGGGCTAGTGGTCAGGATTCCTGGTTTTCACCTAGATGGCCTGGGTTCAACTTCTGGTGTGGGAAGAGTGCAGAGCTTTTGCCCAGAGTGGAGGCAGGAAATGAAAGGAACAGGAAGGGATCCTGCCAGCAGTGGAGTTAGACAGTGTAGGGAGGGGACCCCAGAAGTGGGGGTGGGGCAGTGGTTTGTGGGGAGATGAGGGAAGGATCCCAGCAGTGCGGGAAGTTGACAACCTGGAGAGCACAGGCCTGGAATGGGGACCTGGAAGAGTGAATGTGTCCCTCTAAACCCATCAACTGCAGACTAGGCAGACTTGGAAGAATTGTGTATTTGTTGGTAAATGTCAATTTCTGTGTAAACACACAACCCAATGGCAAAATATTTCCATCAATAATCATCAAAATTGACAGATGGGCAAAGTAAGAAACATGCTGCTTGAGAACTTATCATGTTGTAGGAGCAGCAGTGATCTGTATGCTCTGTATAACCTGTATGCTCAAAAGGTCTGTTAAACTCCCCCAGCTTGTGTCCTTTCCCTCTTTGAATGCCTGTGAAGTGGCTTTCCCACTCTCCTTTGTACCTCCAGTGAATGCCCTTCACCCGGCCCATCTGGCCAGTGGTTCGCTGTGTTACATTCTATTGCACCTCAGGGAGACTGATCTTCATCGCACCGTCCATCGCTGCGCTGTGGGACACTTACCTTAAAGGATCCTGACATCTCCACTGCCTGGCCTGTCCTGGGAGCGTGAGTATGAGTGTGACACCCTCCCCCATCCCTTCTTTTGAGCTTAGCTATCAAGCTAATAAATGTGCTGCTTTCTGCCAAACTCTGGGGGGGAGGGGCATTATTAGTCCTCTCTAAGCTTACTAACTGACCCAATTTTGGGTAACACAAGCAACATTGTTTGATCTGTTATTGTACCAAAGGGGGAGATGCTTGTCTATAAAGGAGGGTGAAGACTAAATACCTCTGATGAGAATGGGATTTGAACCCATGCAGGCAGAGCATAATGAGGTAGCAGTCCATCACCTTAACCACTCGGTCACTTCATCTGAGCTGTCAAAAAACGAACAGGAGGAGAAATCTAAGGCCGGCAGAGATAGGGACACTAAGGAGTTTTTAAATACTAAGCGTAAGCAGGGTCTGAATGAGCTCCCCTCTCTCACCTAGTGAGGAGCTGGGGAAAGACTTCAGGAACAGACCGTGTTTGCATAGACACACCTACTCTGCCTAGCTATGCAGCATGATGGGGCCGCTTCCCCAAAATGACCAGTTTGCTATGGTCTTGGGTTACAAATCACTTTAGGATTGAGTGGAATGAAATGTTATTCTCCTTCCTGTATGAGTGAAGGGCAGCAGAACATACCTAGTCCGTCCTGATGGAGGGGTAGGTGAGTGAGGAATAGCTTTTATTGGACTGCAGAGAAGTGATTGAGGATGTCACCCTAAACCAGTGGTCCCCAAACATTTCACATTGTGCCCTCTTAGCCATGGCTGTGGCCCCTCGGAAGCCACGGTTAAGAACCGGGGCTGGGAGGAGTGGGGCTGTTGCTTGCTGGGGAGAGGGGTGCGGACAGGGGTAAAGTGATCGACGCCGGGCTGGGAGCCAGAGTCTCAGGCTGAGGGTGGGGTTGGGGAAGAGCTGTGGCAGAGTGGTGCTCCCTCCCTGCCCTCTATGTGGGCTGGCTCAGGTCCTGAGGTGCCCCCATAAATGTTCCTCTGTGTCCCCCTGGGAGTCGCACCCCACATTATGGGGACCACTGAACCCTACTCGCTAAGCCGGGGCTAGTGATGCCAAACCCCCGGGAAAGGGAGAACAAGTGTGGGGGCCCCAGCACCAGAACCATGCCCCTACCTTCTGTCTGTGGCTCTACCCCCTTCCACCCATGGCCCCATCCACTGTCACGTCTGTTCCACCCCTTCCCCCACCAGCCCCACCCTATCACTCCTTTACCCCTGCCCCGCTGTGGCCCTGAGACCAGAGAAACTCTGTGCCCCTGCTGCAGCCCCCAGGCTGTAGCAGGGAGTGGGAGCTCCTCCAGCCCTGGGGCTGACATAGGGGAGACTTTTCCAGGGGGACCTAACTTGGCCAGGGCCCCTGATCATGGGCCCCACTGTCCCCTTGGCAGTGCAAGGTTTGGGGAGGCTGAGCCCCCTTGTCATAAACAGATAGCTAAGGGTTAATGTTCTTTTACCTATAAAGGGGTAACACCAGTAACCTAAAACACCTGACCAGAGGACCAATCAGGAAACAAGACTTTTTCAAATCTGGGTGGAGGGAAGTTTGTGTGTGAGTTCTTTGTCTTGTGTCTGTGGCGTCTCGGCTATGAGAGTGATTTTTCTATCTCCTGCCTTTCTAATCTTCTGTTTCCAAGTTGTAAGTACAAAGATAATAAGACAATAAGTTTATATTGTTTTTTTTTTGTATTTACATGTGTGTAGTTGCTGGAATGTTTAAATTGTATTCTTTTTGGATAAGGCTGTTTATTCATTTTTTTCTTTTAAGCAAATAACCCTGTATTTGTCACCTTAATACAGAGAGACCATTTTTATGTCCTTTTCTTTCTTTTTATATAAAGCTTTCTTTTTAAGACCTGTTGGATTTTTTCTTTAGTGGGGACTCCAGGGAATTGAGTCTGCAGCTCACCAGGGAATTGGTGGGAGGAAGAAGTCAGGGGGAAAATCTCGTTGTGTTAGATTTACTAGCCTGACTTTGCATACCCTCTGGTAAGGGGGAAGAGAGATTAGCTATCTTGGTACTTCTATTTCCAGGACTGGAAACAGGGAGAGGGGAGTCCCTCTGTTTAGATTCACGGAGCTTGCTTCTGTATCTCTCTCCAGGAACCCAGGGAGGGAACACCTGGAGGGGAGGAGGGGGAAGGGAAATGGTTTATTCCCCTTTGTTGTGAGACTCAAGGCATCTGAGTCTGGGGGTCCCCCGGGGAAGGTTTTGGGGAGACCACAGTGAGCCAGGCACTGTATAAATCCCTGGCTGGTGGCAGCTTTACCAGGTCCAAGCTGGTAACTAAGCTTGGAGGTTTTCATGCTAACACCCATATTTTGGACGCTAAGGTCCAAATCTGGGAAAAAATGTTATGACACCCCTCCCCCCTGAGCCTCCATTACGAGCCGCCCAGGCTACCACTGCTCAGTGTGTGGCCAGTCTCTGTGTTTTCTGCTGCTCGTTCTGGGGAGCCTGGCCGGCCTTAGGGGTGGTGCCCCCCAATAGCCGCCCAGGGCTCCAGGGGTCAAAGGGCACCGTGTGTCAGTGCAAAGGTGCTCACTGCTCTCCCCTGCCCCAATGCTCCTCCATGGGTCCATAGAGGTTTGAGGGGAGTAAGGAGCAACCCTATGTGCTCCATGCGTCCTGGTCACTTTTCCCACTTGGGCTGTGCTGTGAGGGGAGCATCAGAAGCTGCTGCTCTCTGCCCTCCCGCTATGCAGCCCGGCTGAGGAAAGTGACCTGGATGCAGGGAGCTCGGATGATCTCACTTCTTGCCCCCACAGCCCCTAGGGGTGCCCAGATGAGCAGCGTTCCAGGGAGGAGTGGGGGGCAGCAATGCCAGCTGCTCCATGCACACAGGTCAGTCTCCCCATGTGGGTGCAGGAGGGGGTGCAAGGGTTTCTGTGATGCCTATTCTATTAATATCGTCACTCAATACCAGGCACTCAAATTCACCAGTCTTAGTACTTAGACGTTTAGCATTTGTATTTAAGCACTTCTAAAATGTGTCCCATTTTAGCTGTCTGCTATTACATGATGTAATTGAGGGAGACTCTTTCATTTCACTGTTTCTCATCAGAACCTACCTGTACATTATCATCTTCCATCCTCTCCACCTTACTAGGCTATAGAGAATCCCTGTGAATAGTTCCTCTCCTAACGGATGTCTCTGTCTGAACCCTGTGCTCCTCAGCGCCTGTCGGCTTTCCCCAGCTCTGAGGCTGTGTCTACACCGCGCACCTTACCACGGTGCAGCTGTGCCACTCTAACCATGCCATTGTAAGGTGCACTGTGTGGCCGTCCTTATTGCTGGGAGAGAGCTTCCCCGGCAACAAAGCCAAACTACATCCAATGAAGGGCAGGAGCTTCGTCACCGGGAGCACAGCTCCACCTATGAAGCGCTGTTCACACTGCCGCTTTTCATGGCTCAAATTTTGGCATTCGGGGAGTGTTTTTTCTCACCGCAGAGAGACAAAATTTTTAGCAACAAAAGCCGAAATTAAAAAAAACTCCTCTGCAACCTATTTAATTTTACCTTTATACAACCTTTATACTGCCTCCAGTTCTGGTGTCCTCATTTGAAAAAAGATGTTGTGAAATTGGAGCTAGGGCAGCAAAGAGCCACCAAATGTTCTGAGGGCTGGAGAAAAATGCCTTCCAGTGAGCTATTGAAAGAGCTCAACCTGTTTAGCTTATCAAAAGAAGATTGAAAGGTGACTTCATTGAAGTGTTGAAGTGCCTTAATGGAGAGAAAAGATTGGGTATTTACGGGCTCTTGAATGGAGCAGAGAAAGGCATAACAAGACCCAATGGCTGGAAAGTGAAAAGAGACAAATTCATATTACAACTGAGGCACAATAGTCAACAGCGAGGATGATTCACCACAGGAGCAAGCTACCAAGGAAAGTGGTGGATTCACCATCTCCTGATGTCATTTAATGAAGACTAGATGCCTTTCTGGAATGTGTTTGCCCCCAAAGTAGCTGTTATGTCATACAGGAGGCCTGTGATATGCAGGTTAGACGCTCTAATGGTTTCTTCTGACCATGAAGTCGACTAATTTCTGAAAAACTGAGTGTAGCATTGGGAGCAGCGTCTGATGTTTTCCTGTCTAGCCGGCTTGCTGCCTAGAACGAACGCTCCTTGAGTAGGCTGATCCACAGGGAGTAGCTCAAACCTCCAAAGGTCCAGGCCAGGGGCAGGACATTAGCCCAGCAAGGGAGGGGTGTGGCAGTGACATCACAAAGGCCTTTTGCAGGACCTCAGACTGTTGGTCAAAGGTGGTGGGGAGGTGGTGACCTCACAGAGAGATGCTGACATCAGCCAGGCAGGAGAGGGGCGAGGGGCCAGGGAAACCTCAGAGACCTCTGTGGCTTTGCTTCAGCACGTTTCCTTCTCCAGGTCTCTCTTTGAGGACTGAGAGATTATTTGGGGTCATGGACGTGAGCGCCGGGAGGAACCTCTTTCGAGTTTCCTCCTTCCCTTGTAGTGATTTTACTAGAAAACAGCCGTCCCTGTTTAGAAGGTAAGAGCCTCCTGGAGGTTTGAAACCTGTTCAGTCTGATCTATCTGGTGACAAGTGAATTCTAGGCATGGAAAACACGAGCTTCAGGAGGCAGAAATTTATTGCGCACCTGGGATTTTGTCCCTTAGAATCGCTGGGGACATTAGGGTTTGTCCTTTTTGTTTCACCTCTTCCTCCATCCCTCCCTCCTCTTCTTCTCTTGCTTCTTTTGTCCTTTCTCCTGTTCCCTTCCCAACAACAGGACGGAGGTGTGTGTGTGTGTGTTGCAGGGAAGTCCTCTGCAGCTCCCACTATGGAAGGTCCACCCAAAAATGTGGGACTGAAATAGTGCTCGGGCAGTGATCCCCACCGGTGACCTGGGCCATCCTTTGGGCTCTCTGGTGAGAACCCTCAGCCTCCCGTCCTCAGTCTCTACCCTGATTGGTTGAGCAGGGGGTTATTGACAGGGAGGAGACTCAGGTCCTTGTTGTTCTCTTTTAAGATCAAGTAAATAAGTCAGAACCAGTTCTATCTTTGATTAATTTTGCTGCTTCTCTGCATTAATTGTCTCTGAGCAGTTGATGATTCCCTCTAACATTGCAGTTCTCCTCAAATGCTTGCTGAATAATTACTGTCACTGTTGTTGGTCTGGAGCTCATCTGAGCGCACAGTGTTCAGGTCATTCAATGTCTGAAATTCAAGATCCGATGGTTTGTTTGAAAATCACGGCTCTTGGGTCCTATTCCCAACACTGCCTCTGACGGGCTGTGTGACCTAAGACAAGTCAATTCTCCTTTCTCAGCCTTAGCTTCTCCCTCTTTCAAGTAGGGATAATAATGATCCGCTCTTACCTACCTCATGGTGGGTGGAGGATGCGGATCCATTTGGGAGTGTCACTAGAAGTAGTGTATAATATGAAGTTTCCCATCATGTTTACACAGAGCAGATTATGACATAATAGATTAGCTGAAATAGTCTATTTTATTTGTATTTTTTTATTTTGAAATTGTTAATAGTAGCAACGACTTAGCTCAGATTGAAGCATCTTATCTAACGGTTGAGATGTGTCTCCTCTTTGTGTGCGAGGAGACAATTTAACACACTCTGACAAAGAGGAGATGCTTTTGTTTTGCAACAAAATATTTTTGCAAAGATCTTTCATCCCACTTGTTATGATTTTGAGAAACAAACTGGTTTAGTCTAAATGGGATTTTCGGACAGAAACGGTTTGAATGAAATTTTCCCACCATCTCGATTCCTGGGCTCTGGGGTGTTTTCATCTGTTATAACAGGAGTCAGAACTGGTTGCTTCTCTTTCTGGCTCTGCCATCGCCTTGTTGTGTAGGCCTTGGGTAGGTCACTTCCCTTCTCCCATCTGTCCAATCGGAACAAGAACAGTTCTCGAACTATGGGCAGTTTAGAGCCCAAGTGAGATAAGGGGCGTTAAAGCCCTCTGTGAAGGAGAAAGGGGAGTTTCACAATGTTTAGCACCAAGGAATTCTAAAGTTTGCTAAAATGTCTAGTCTGTGGAAACAAGAAATGGTCGGGGCCAAACTTATTAACCACTGCCTTTTTAAAGCCCATTCAAAGATGTGAGTCCCTATCTTTTAGGTACCTGTGGTTCTTTGCCAGCAGCAGAGAAGAGGTTCCTGCCTCCGTTTTTGTGGCCTTAACAAACCAGGTGTTGTGCCCCAGTTCTTGTCTGAGACCCCTGAAAAAGAACATCTTCCCATCCATGAACAAGACAGGACCTATCTTTCAAAGGGGAACAAAAAGACCTCTGGGACTTACAGACTAGCTAGCCTGACTGCCATAGCTGGAGAGATCCTGCAATACATTCTTAAACACTCAGTTTGTCAGCAGCACCTACAGGATGATTTGGTTCTTATGACTAGTGAGCGTGGAATTGTCAAGAACAAATCATTCCAAACCAATCCTCTTTCCTTCTTTGGCAGGGTTCTGGGCCTGGTAGAGGTGAGTAAGCAATAGATGGGATCTAGCTTGGGGTTACTAAGGCTTTTGACACAGTCCCGTAGGACATTCTCAGAAGCAAACGAGGGAAATGTAGTCCAGCTGCAATCAGTGTAATGTGGGTGCAGAGCTGGTTGAAAGCCAAGACTCCAGGAGCCCTTCTCCATGTTTAGCTGCCCAACGGGGAGGGTGAATCTAGTGGGTCTGGCAGGGATCAGTCCGGTGTCAGGTACTATTCTATATTTTCATGAATGATTTGGAAAATGGAGTGGAGAGCATGCTCCTAAAGTTTACAACTGACACCAAGCACTTTGGAGCACAGGATTGAAATTCAAAACACCCTTAACAAATTGGAGACTTGGTCTTCTTGAGCCAAACTCCATGGTTAGGGCTCTCTCTCTGCACTGGGCTGAAGTGAAACCCCAGAGCCAAGCACTCCTCCTGGGCAGTGAGCTCCGACCTTGATTGGTCAGATGCTGCTTAGCACTGTCAGAGCAGCTTTTGCTGGGGGATTCTCCCAGCACTTTCCAATAGCGGGAAAGTATGAAATCCCCATTTGACTGCTGGGGACAGAGCCCGAGAGTGGGGAGCAACTTGCCCAAAGTCCCCAGGCAAAGGAAAACAACCAGCAGAGGAACCAATAGGAAACCCAGCAATGGAACTCAGGAGTCCTGGGGGTGTGCTATGGTGACCAGATGTCCCAATTTTATAGGGACAGTCCGAATTTTGGGGTCTTTTTCTTATCTAGGATCCTATTACCCCCCACGCCGTCCCGATTTTTCACACTTGCTGTCTGGTCACTCTAGGATGTGCACATGTGTGGGTCCCAGCTGCTCCCTGCCCCCCTCATTGAAGCAGATGTGCAGGGTTACTGCCCTGGGAAGTGCAGGGCACCAGTGGATGTGGGGTTGGCTGGAGGTAGGGTCTGGCTTCAGGCAGGGCAAGGACTGCGGGGCTGGCTGGCTTCAGGCAGGGGGGTGCATCAGGGGTTGGCTGGAGACAGGGCAGGGAGGATGCGGCTGGTGCAGGCAAAGCAGAAGGTGCAGGGCTGGCTGGAGACAGAGGCTGACTGCCGGCAGGGCAGGGCAGGGGGTGCAGGGCTGGCTGCAGGCAGGGCGTGGGGCAGGGCCGGTGCAAGGAAGTTTCATGCCCTAGGCGAAACTTCCACCTTGCACCCTCCCCCCCCCCGCACCTCTGCCCTGAGGCGCCCCACCCGTGGCAGCTCCCCCCTCCACCATGAGGCTCCCCTCTTGTTGCAACTCTCCTGCTCTGCCCTGCGGCACCCCCCTCGCCCGAGCTCACCCCTGCTCTGAGCACGAGCACCCCGAGCACGCCATGGCCGCTTCACTTCTCCCACCTCCAAGGCTTGCGGCGCCTAAGCCTGCCAGGCAGTCAAGCACCCTCCTCTGAGCCACAGCAGCCCTGACAGTTGACAATAGAGGCACCTTAACCCCTGAGTTCCTTCAGTGTGTCCCCCTCGGGGGTCCAGCTCCGATCACCAGATACTCGGGGTATGTCTATACCACCTGCCGAATCGGTGGGCAGCGATCGATCCAGCGGGGGTTGATATATCGTGTCTAGTGTAGATGCAACACATTGAGTGCTCTCCCCTCGCCTGCTGTACTCCAGCTCGGTGAGAGGCGCAGGCAGAGTCTACGGGGAGCTGCAGCAGTCAACTCACCGTGACTGTGACATTATAAGTATAATCTAATATCTCATTGAAAGGTGACAAGGCCAGAAAGAGTTAATTAACTCACCTCTCCGACTGACCTGACCCGTGGGTGAACCTTAAAAACTGGTTAACAAGATATGTAAATGAACAGAGCTTTGAAATGCAAGTCTGCAGTGTTAGAGGTAGAAGGGGAGGTGTTTGCTCAGGTCTTGTGATGTCAGCAAACAAGTCTTGTCTATTGCTATAGTTGTAATTCAAAGAGCAAAAAAAGAATATTAACATTTATGATGATACTTGAGTGAAATAGTATTATTGTCTGTGTCTCTTTGAAGGTTGTGGTAATCTGTATCTGAACTGTTTGATGGATGTACTAATTGCCAGGATGTTTGGAAGAAGAGTTAAGCCTATTGTTTTCTCAGGCTGAAAGGCTGCTGGAAATGTTTAAGAACCTGGGACACGATCCTTCTTCATCTCAGATCTGCTTTGGGCTTCAAGAGGGGGAAACCTTAAGCCACAAGGATTGAGATCCCCAGTCATTGACTGGAGCCACCCTGAATATGGACATTGGATTATAACCTGTGGACTATTTCTAAAAGGACTTTTGGCAACTACAAGCTCATCTCTACTTTGTATCTGAACCTCAAAAATTGAATTCAAGTCTATATGTCTATTAATCTTTTAACCAACACTCACTCTCTCTCTTTTCTTTTCTAATAAATTTTGGCTTAGTTAATAAGAATTGGCTATAGCGTGTATTTTAGGTAAAATCTAAGTTATAATTGAACCTGGTTATGTGGCTGATCCTTTGGGATCAGAAGTATCTTTTCTTTTATATGATGAAGTAAGATTTTCAGGAATCATCATCATATCTAACAGGTGTGTCTGGACGCAGGTCTGAGGCTGGGTACTTTAAGGGAACTGCGTGGTTTAAACTTCTAAGTAACCAGTGAGATACTACAGAAGCTGTTTTGTGCTGGCTTGGTAAATCTAAGTATCGAAATAACCAGCAGCGTTTGGGATTTGCCTGCCCTGTTTTGTTTGCAATTCACTCTGATTGAGTGAGCTGAGCTGGCTCCCACGGGCAGCACCGTCACACCTACAGCCAGGCTGCAGAGGTCCGGGGGATCTTAGGGGCCTTGGGGTGCACAGATACCTATGTCCAGGCCATAGCGGTCCCTGGGGGGCTTAGAGAGTTTGGGGGGGACACAGATACCAATCTCCATGCTCTAGGGGTCTCATGGGGGCTTAGAGGGTTCGTGGGGGGCACATATTCCTACATCCAGGCTGTAGGGTTACCAGGGGGGCTTAGGGGGTTAGTGGGGGGCAAAGATACCTACGTCCAGGCTGGAGGCATCCTGGGAGTCTTAGGGGATTTGTGGGGGCCAAAGACACCTATGTCCAGGCTGTAGGGGTACCAGTGGGTTTTAGGGGTTCGAGTGGGCACAGGTACGTATGTCCAGGCTGTATCGTTCCCAGGGGGGGTTAGAGGTTTTGTGAGGGGCACAGATATCTACGTCCAGATTGTAGATGTCCCGGGAGGGGGGGATTAGGGGGGTTGTGGGAGTGGAAATACCTATGTCCAGGCTGTAGGGGTTCCTGGGAGCTTAGAGGGTTTCTGAGGGGCATATATACCTACGTGCACACTGGAGTGTCGCAAGGGGCTTATGGAGTCTATATGGGGTAAAGATACCAATGTTCTGGCTGTATAGGTCCCTCGGGGGCTTAGGGGGTTTGTGGGGCCACAGATACCTAAGTTCAGGCTGGAGGGATCTCTGAGTGTCTTAGGTATTTGGTGGGAGGCACAGATACCTACGTCCAGGCTGCAGGGGTCTCGGAGGGGCTTAGGGTCTGTCACGGAGTGTGGGGGAGTCCGGTCCTGCACCCCTCTTCCTGGGACTCACAGTGGCTCTCAGCCAGCCAGTAAAACAGAAGGTTTATTGGACAACAGGAGCGAAGGATACAGCAGAGCTTGGAGGCACAAGCAGGACCCCACAATCAAGTCCTTCTAGGGGTTCAGGAAACTTAGTTCCCAGTTTGGGAATCCCTGAATTCCAACCACCCAGACCAAAACCGAAACTGAACTAACCCAACTCCCTCCAGCTGGCCATTTCCTGTGTCCAGCTTCCCGGGCAAAGGTGCTGACCCTCCCCCCGCCTAGCTCAGGTTACAGGCTGAGCACGTGTCCAGTCCTAAAGTCACCCCCTGCTCTCCCATCCCCCACACAGACAGTCCCTACTCCATCACAGCACCGTGTGGCCACACTGGTTAATGCCCAGAACATTTCCTGCACGGAGCAACAGTGACACTGTGTGGCCACGCAGGGTAATGCACAGAGCATCACGCCTATGTAGAGGCTGTAGAGATACCTGGGGGGCTTAGGGGTCGTGGGGGGCACAGATAGCTACGTCCAGGCTGGAGACATTCTGGTGGGCATTAGGGGCTTCATGAGGGGCACAAATATCTACGTCAGGGCTGGAGAGGTCCCTGGATGGCTTAGGGGGTTGTGGTGAGCATAGATACATACGTCCAGGCTGTAGTGGTCCCTGGGGGTTTAAGGAGTTGGTAAGGGTCACAGAAACCTACGTATGGTCTGGAGGGGTCCCTGGGGGACTTAAGGGTTTGTGGTTGCGCAGATACCTACGTACCGGTTGGAGGGGGCCCTGGGGAGCTTAGGGGGTTTGTGTGGCGTACACATAGCTATAACCAGGCTGGTGGGGGCCCTATGGGTCTTAGAAGGCTGGTGATACCTATGTAGGGATTGGAGAAGTCCTGGGGAGGGCTTTGGGGGTTCCTGGAAGTCACAAATATCTGCGTCCAGGCTGGAGGAGTTCTGGGGGTATTAGGGAGTTGTGCGGGGGCACAGATACCTATATCGAGGCTGTAGGGGTCCTGGGGTTGCTTTGGGGCATTTTGGGGTACAGATACCTACTCCCATGCTGTAGGGGTCGCTGGGAGGATCAGTGGGTTCGTGAGGGTGCACAGATATCTACGTCCGGTCTATAGGGATCCTGGGGGGGAGCTTAGGGGTTTGTAAGGGGCACAGATACATTCATTCAGGCAAGAGGGGTCCTAGGGACCTTAGGGGGTTCATGCTGGGCACAGATACCTGCGTCTAGGCTGGAGGGATTTTGGGGGTCTTAGGAGGGTTGTGTGGGCACAGATACCTATGTCGATGCTGGAGGGGTCCTGTCATGTCTTAGCGGATTCGTGGGGTCAGAGATACCTACATCTAGGCTGGAGGGGTTCCGGGGGGATTAGGTGTGTTTGGGGGGGGAACAGATACCTACATCCTGATGGTAGGTGGCCCTGGGTAGCTTAGGCGGTTTTTGCCGGTCACAGATACAAACATCCATGCTGTAGGGGTCTCGAGGGACTTTGTGGGGCTCTAGGGGTCACAGATACCTACCTACAGTCTGGAAGGTTCCTGTGGGTATTAAGGGGTGTGTGGGGCATACAGATGCCTACATCTGGGCTTGTGGGTTCCCTGGGGAGCTTAGAGGTTTGTGGAGAGCACAGATACCATTATCCAGGCTAGATGGGTCCTGGTGGGATTAGGGGGCTGTGGGGGGCACAGATACCTATGTAAGCAGAAGCAGGATGAACTCTACCCTCACATCTGGTGGTGAATTATGGCAAGTGTGGAAAAGGATTTCAGGGTCTGATCATGTTTGCATAGACACACCCACCGTGCGTGACACGGCCACGGCAGCCTGGGATGGTTACTTTGGCAGCTATGGTATCCCCAGTTTATTTGTTGTTGGGGTGTGAGATGTGGAGTGTTGTCACCCTGATTGTGTGGATGAGGAACTGTGAAACAGCTTTGAGACAGGGATTCTCACCATCAGTTGAGTGGCACTCACTAGACAAGGGAGTGGGCTCCTTGGATGAGTCAGAAACACCAATTACATTTTCTTCTCTTTTAACAGTTGAACAGTAGAGCTGGTTGTTGAATTTCTGAATAACTGAAGATCCAGGTTCCTGAGCTGAAGTCATTGAAGTGCTGTGTTAAATAGTGGGGGAGTTTGAAACAATATTGCAGAGCAGCTGATGGAGAAGAGCAGTTTGTAGAACACTTGGAATGGCTCATGGAGTGAAGTAAGCTAAGCAGTTTTTGGAGACAGCTGGAGCAGATCACAGGTTGGCTGGTGGAGCAGAGCAGCTGGTGGACTGAGCTGAGCAGTTTGTGGGAAAGGTAGAAGCAGAATCCCACGGAGAGGCAGGGCAGACAGCAGTGGACCACGTAAGGTGCCCCTTTCTACCCAGCCTGGCAGGGGGGAAAACCCGGCAGATAGACTCTTGAACTCTGGGGCTGCGGGACTGTGGGTGATTATGGGGTTGCTGGAGTCTTGAAATATTTGAGGTATTGTACTTTGGAGTCTTGGGGTGATTTGGAGATTGCTAGATTCTAGAGCCCAGAGAAAAGGACACGGCCTAGTTGACGTGTTTTCCAAATTTAATGCTATGTTGTTTATCTCACGTTATTAAACATTTTCTGCTATACCCAGATTCTATGATTGCGAGAGGGGAAGTATTGCCTCTTTGAGGCACCTAGGGGTGTGTATGTAAAATTTTCCCATGTCACTGGGTGAGGGCTCGATCTGGTTTGCATTACGTAATGGGGAAGGGACCCCTATGTATTGAACCCAGTCCTTGCTGCTATCAATTCAGCCTGGCAGACGGGTTCCACCTATGTCCAGGCTGAAGGGGTCCCTGGGGGTTTTAGGGGGTTCCTGGGGGGCACAGAGATCTAGGTCCAGGCTGTAGGGGTCCCTGGGGGGCTCAGGGGTTTGGTGGGGGGCACAGATACCTACGTCCCAGCTGCAGGGGTCCCAGAGGGGCTTAGGGGGTGTCATGGAGTGTGGTGGAATCTGGCCCTGCACCCCTCTTCCAGGGACACACAGTGACTCAGCCAGCCAGTAAAACAGAGGGTTGTTTTGGCCAACAGGAACGAAGGATACAGCAGGGCTTTGGGGCACAACCAGGACCCGTCAGTCGAGTCCTTCTGGGGGTTCAGGAAGCTTAGTTCCCAGTTTAGGATTCTCTGAATTCCAACTACCCAGCTCCAAACCAAAACTGAACTAACTCCCTCCAGCCGACCCCTTCCTGTGTCCAGCTTCCCGGGCAAAGGTGCTCACTCTCTCAGCCCTGCCTAGCTCGAATTACAGGCTTAGGTCCTGTCCCTCACCTAAAGTCACCCCCTGGTCTCCCATCCCCCACACAGACAGTCCCCACTCCATCACAGTAATGCCCAGAGCATTTTGCGCATGGAGCAACAGTAACACTGTGTGGCCATGCAGGGTAATACCCAGAGCATTTCCCCCGTGGAGCAACAGTGACACCATGTGGCCACGCAGGGTAATGCACAGAGCATTTCCCCGCATGGAGCAACAGTGACACCGTGTGGCCACGCAGGGTAATACACAGAGCATTTCCTGCATGGAGCAACAGTGACACCGTGTGGCAACACATGGTAATACACAGAGCATTTCCCCACATGGAGCAAGAGTGACACCGTGTGGCCACACAGGGTAATGCACAGAGCATTTCCTCCATGGAGCAAGAGTGGCACCGTGTGGCCACGCAGGGTAATACACAGAGCATTTCCTGGATGGAGCAACAGTGACACCATGTGGCCACACAGGGTAATGCACAGAGCATTTCCTGCATGGAGCAAGAGTGGCACCGTGTGGCCACGCAGGGTAATACACAGAGCATTTCCCCGCATGGAGCAAGAGTGGCACCGTGTGGCCACGCAGGGTAATACACAGAGCATTTCCCCGCATGGAGCAACAGTGACACCATGTGGACACACAGGGTAATACACACAGCATTTCCTGCATGGAGGAAGAGTGGCACCGTGTGGCCACGCAGGGTAATACACAGAGCATTTCCCTGCATGGAGCAACAGTGGCACCGTGTGGCCACACAGGGTAATGCACAGAGCATTTCCTGCATGGAGCAACAGTGACACCGTGTGGCCACACTGGGTAATGCACAGAGCATTTCCCCGCATGGAGCAACAGTGACACCGTGTGGCCACACAGGGTAATGCACAGAGCATTTCCTGCATGGAGCAACAGTGACACCGTGTGGCCACGCAGCGTAATGCACAGAGCATTTCCTGCATGGAGCAACAGTGACACCGTGTGGCCATGCAGGGTAATGCACAGAGCATTTCCTGCATGGAGCAAGAGTGACACCGTGTGGCCACACAGGGTAATACACAGAGCATTTCCTGCATGGAGCAACAGTGACACCATGTGGTCACGCAGGGTAATGCACAGAGCATTTCCTGCATGGAGCAACAGTTACACCATGTGGCCACACAGGGTAATGCACAGAGCATGACACCTACGTGGAGGCTTTAGAGATCCCTCGAGGGCTTACGGGGGTTCGTAGGGTCACAGGTACCTACATCCAGTATGGGCGGGACCCTGGGAGAGTTAGGAGGGTTGTGAGGGGCATAGGTACTTGCGTCCAGGCTGTAGAGGTCCTGGTGGGGATTAAAGGCTTCCTGGAGGACAGCAATATCTACGTCCAGGCTGAAGGGGTCCCTGGACGCTTAGGGGGTTGTGGTGAGCGCAGTGATCCCTGGGGGTATAGGGACATGGTGAGGGGCACAGATACCTATGTATGTCCTGGAGGGGTCCCTGGGGGGGGGCTTAGTGATAGTGTAGGAGACACAGATACCTACGTCGAGGCTATAGGCATTCTGGGGGGGCTTAGGGCTTTGGGGGGGCACAGATACCTACATCCAGGCTGGAGGGGTCCCGCGGGGCTTAGGTGGTTTGTGGGGAGGGGCACAGATATGTACATCCAGGCTGGAGAGGTTCCGGAGAGGATTAGGGGGTTTTGCGGATAGCAGAGATACCTATCTCCATACTCTAGGGATCCGGGGGGCTTAGGGTTTTTTGGGAGGCACAGATATCTATGTCCAGGTTGGAGTGGTTCCTGGGGGGTTTAGGGAGTTCCTGGGGGGCACAGATACCTAGGTCCATGCTGTAGGGGTCCCTGGGTGGATTAGGGGTTTTCTGGGTGGCAGAGATACCTACGTCTAGGCTGTAGGGGTCCCTGGGAGGCTTAGGGGGTTTGTGGGGGGCAGCGATACCTACTTCCAGGCAATAGGGCTTCCAGGGGGAATTATTGTGTTGGGGGGGGCACAGATACCTAGGTTCAGGCTGGAGGGTTCCCGGGGGGGGGCTTAGGCCGTTTGTGTTGGGCACAGATATCTGCATCCAGGCTGGAGGGGTCCATGGGGGGGCTAAAGCGGTTTCTGGTGGGCACAGATAACTACCTCCAGGCTGGAGGGGTTTCTCGGCACTTAGAGGTTGTGGGGGGCACAGATACTTCCATCCAGGCTGGAGGGTCCCTGGGGGGCTTAGCGGGTTCATGTGGGGCACAGATACCTAAGTCCAGGCTGGATGGGTCCAGGGGGGGCTTATGGGGTTCAGGGAGCACAGATGCTTATCTGTAGGCTATAGGGGTCCCTGGTGGGCTTAGGTTGTTTGGGGGGGGGGGGGCCCAGATCCTAAGTCCATGCTGTAGGCGTCCCTACAGGTGCTTATGGGTTCGTGGGGTGCACAGATACTTATGTCCAGTCTGGAGGGGACAGGGGGGGTTGGGGTTTCATGAGGGGCACAGATATGAACCTCCAGGCTGTAGGAGTCCCAGGGAGGCTGTGGGGGTACAGATACCTACATCTAGTCTGGAGGGGTCCTGGGGGTTATAGGGGGTTTGTGGGGGGCACAGATACCTAGGTACAGGCTGTCGGTGTCCCGAGGAGATTAGGCGGTTCACTGGGGGCTCAGATACATCCAGGCTGGATGTGTCCCGAGGAGCTTAGGGGGTTTGTGGGGTGCTCAGACACCTGTGTCCAGGCTGTAGGGATCCCTGGGAGGTTAAAGGTTCGTGGGGGTCACAGATAGGGACTTCCAGGCTGAAGGGGTCGCTGGGACGTTTAGGGGGTTTGTGGGAGTACAGATACCTACGTCCAGGCTAAAGGGGTAATGGGGGTGCTTAGGGAATCGGGGCGGACACAGATACCTACGTCCAGGGTCTAGGGGTCCCGAGGGGATTGGGGGTTGAGGGGGGAACAGATGCCTACGTCCTAGCTGAAGGGGTCCTGGGTGGTTTAGGAGGTTCGTTGGAGTCACAGATACCTAAGTCCAGGCTGTAGGGGTTCCTGGGGCATTCGGGGATTTCTGGGGGTCACGGATACCTACGTTCAGACTGGAAGGGTTCCAGAGGGCTTAGGAGATTTATAGGGGGACAGTTACCAACATCCTGGCTGTAGGGGTTCCCATGGGGATTAGGTGGTTTATGGGGCGCACAGATTACTCATAGACTCTAGGACTGGAAGGGACCTCGAGAGGTCATCGAGTCCAGTCCCCTGCCCTCATGGGAGGACCAAATACTGTCTAGACCATCCCTAATAGACATTTATCTAACCTACTCTTAAATATCTCCAGAGATGGAGATTCCACAACTTCCCTAAGCAATCTATTCCAGTGTTTAACTACCCTGACAGTTAGGAACTTCTTCCTAATGTCCAACCTAAATCTCCCTTGCTGCAGTTTAAGCCCATTGCTTCTTGTTCTATCATTGGAGGCTAAGGTGAACAAGTTTTCTCCCTCCTCCTGATGACACCCTTTTAGATACCTGAAAACTGCTATCATGTCCCCTCTCAGTCTTCTCTTTTCCAAACTAAACAAACCCAATTCCTTCAGCCTTCCTTCATAGGTCATGTTCTCAAGACCTTTAATCATTCTTGTTGCTCTTCTCTGGACCCTCTCCAATTTCTCCACATCTTTCTTGAAATGTGGTGCTCAGAACTGGACACAATACTCCAGTTGAGGCCTAACCAGCGCAGAGTAAAGCAGAAGAATGACTCCTCGTGTCTTGTTTACAACACACCTGTTAATGCATCCCAGAATCATGTTTGCTTTTTTTGCAACAGTATCACACTGTTGACTCATATAAAGCTTGTGGTCCACTATGACCCCTAGATCTCTTTCTGCCATACTCCTTCCTAGACAGTCTCTTCCCATTCTGTATGTGTGAAACTGATTCTTCCTTCCTAAGTGGAGCACTTTGCATTTATCTTTATTGAACTTCATCCTGTTTACCTCAGACCATTTCTCCAACTTGTCCAGATCATTTTGAATTTTGACCCTGTCCTCCAAAGCAGTTGCAATCCCTCCCAGTTTGGTATCGTCCGCAAACTTAATAAGCGTACTTTCTATGCCAATATCTAAATCGTTGATGAAGATATTGAACAGAACCGGTCCCAAAACAGAACCCTGTGGAACCCCACTTGTTATACCTTTCCAGCAGGATTGGGAGCCATTAACAACTACTCTCTGAGTATGGTTATCCAGCCAGTTATGCACCCACCTTATAGTAGCCCCTTCTAAATTATACTTTCCTAGCTTATCTATAAGAATATCATGTGAGACCGTATCAAATGCCTTACTAAAGTCTAGGTATATCACATCCACTGCTTCTCCCTTATCCACAAGGCTCGTTATCCTATCAAAGAACGCTATCAGATTAGTTTGACACGATTTGTTCTTTACAAATCCATGCCGGCTATTCCCTATCACCTTACCACCTTCCAAGTGTTTGCAGATGATTTCTTTGATTACCTGCTCCATTATCTTCCCTGGCACAGAAGTTAAACTAACTGGTCTGTAGTTTCCTGGGTTGTTTTTATTTCCCTTTTTATAGATGGGTACTATATTTGCCCCCTTCCAGTCCTCTGGAATCTCCCCCGTCTCCCATGATTTCCCAAAGATAATAGCTAGAGGCTCAGATACCTCTTCCATTAACTCCTTGAGTATTCTAGGATGCATTTCATCAGGCCCTGGTGACTTGCAGGCATCTAACTTTTCTAAGTGATTTTTTATTTGCTCTTTCCTTATTTTCTCTTCTAAACCTACCCTCTTCCCGTAAGCATTCACTATACTAGACATTCCTTCAGACTTCTCAGTGAAGACCGAAACAAAGAAGTCATTAAGCATCTCTGCGATTTCCAAGTCTCCCTGGAGTTAGGCCACTGGAGCTGGGGTCAGGGCCCCCACGGGTTGGGCCCCTGGAGCAGGGGTCAGGCAACGCACGGGTTGGGCCCCTGGAGCTGAGGTCAGGGCGCCTACGGATTGGGCGCCTGGATTTGGGGTCAGGACCCACACGAGTGGGGCCACTAGAGCTCGGGTCAGGGCCTACACTAGTTGGAGCCCTGGAGCTGTAGTCAGGGCCCCAACGAGATCGGCACCTGGAGCTGGGGTTAGATAAATTCCCTAAGCACCCCCATTACCCCTTTAGCCTGGACGTAGGTATCTGTACTCCCACAAACCCCCTAAACGTCCCAGCGACCCCTTCAGCCTGGAAGTCCCTATCTGTGACCCCCACGAACCTCTAACCTCCCAGGGATCCCTACAGCCTGGACACAGGTGTCTGAGCACCCCACAAACCCCCTAAGCTCCTCGGGACACATCCAGACTGGATATATCTGAGCCCCCAGTGAACCGCCTAATCTTCTCGGCACACCGACAGCCTGTACCTAGGTATCTGTGCCCCCCACAAACCCCCTATAACCCCCAGGACCCCTCCAGACTGGACATAAGTATCTGTGCACCCCACGAACCCATAAGCACCTGTAGGGACGCCTACAGCATGGACTTGGGTATCTGGGCCCCCCCCAAAACCCCCTAAGCCCACCAGGGACCCCTATAGCCTACAGATAAGCATCTGTGCTCCCTGAACCCCATAACCCCTCCTGGACCCATCCAGCCTGGACTTAGGTATCTGTGCCCCACATGAACCCGCTAAGCCCCCCAGGGACCCTCCAGCCTGGATGGAAGTATCTGTGCCCCCCACAACCTCTAAGTGCCAAGAAACCCCTCCAGCCTGGAGGTAGTTATCTGTGCCCACCAGAAACCGCTTTAGCCCCCCCAGGGACCCCTCCAGCCTGGATGCAGATATCTGTGCCCAACACAAACGGCCTAAGCCCCCCCCCCAGGAACCCTCCAGCCTGAACCTAGGTATCTGTGACCCCCCAACACACTAATTCCCCCTGGAAGCCCTATTGCCTGGAAGTAGGTATCGCTGCGCCCCACAAACCCCCTAAGCCTCCCAGGGACCCCTACAGCCTAGACGTAGGTATCTCTGCCACCCAGAAAACCCCTAATCCACCCAGGGACCCCTACAGCATGGACCTAGGTATCTGTGCCCCCCAGGAACTCCCTAAGCCCCCCAGGAACCACTCCAACCTGGACATAGATATCTGTGCCTCCCAAAAAACCCTAAGCCCCCCGGGACCCCTAGAGTATGGAGATAGGTATCTCTGCCATCCGCAAAAACCCCTAATCCTCTCCGGAACCTCTCCAGCCTGGATGTACATATCTGTGCCCCTCCCCACAAACGACCTAAGCCCCCCGGGACCCCTCCAGCCTGGATGTAGGTATCTGTGCCCCCCCAAAGCCCTAAGCCCCCCCAGAATGCCTATAGCCTGGACGTAGGTATCTGTGTCTCCTACACTATCACTAAGCCCCCCCCCAGGGACCCCTCCAGGACATACATAGGTATCTGTGCCCCTCACCAAGTCCCTATACCCCCAGGGATCACTGCGCTCACCACAACCCCCGAAGCGTCCAGGGACCCCTTCAGCCTGGACGTAGATATTGCTGTCCTCCAGGAAGCCTTTAATCCCCACCAGGACCTCTACAGCCTGGACACAAGTACCTATGCCCCTCACAACCCCCCTAACTCTCCCAGGGTCCCGCCCATACTGGATGTAGGTATCTGTGACCCTACGAACCCCCGTAAGCCCTCGAGGGATCTCTACAGCCTCCACGTAGGTGTCATGCTCTGTGCATTACCCTGTGTGGCCACATGGTGTCACTGTTGCTCCATGCAGGAAATGCTCTGTGCATTACCCTGCGTGACCACATGGTGTCACTGTTGCTCCATGCAGGAAATGCTCTGTGTATTACCCTGCGTAGCCACACGGTGTCACTCTTGCTCCATGCAGGAAATGCTCTGTGCATTACCCTGCGTGGCCACACGGTGCCACTGTTGCTCCATGCAGGAAATGCTCTGTGCATTACCCTGTGTGGCCACACGGTGTCACTGTTCCTCCATGCGGGGAAATGCTCTGTGCATTACCCTGTGTGGCCACACGGTGCCACTGTTGCTCCATGCGGGGAAATGCTCTGTGTATTACCCTGCGTGGCCACACGGTGCCACTCTTGCTCCATGCAGGAAATGCTCTGTGTATTACCCTGCGTGGCCACACGGTGCCACTCTTGCTCCATGCAGGAAATGCTCTGTGCATTACCCTGTGTGGCCAAAGCTGTCACTGTTACTCCATGCAGGAAATGCTCTGTGTATTACCCTGCGTGGCCACACGGTGTCACTCTTGCTCCATGCAGGAAATACTCTGTGCATTACCCTGTGTGTCCACACGGTGTCACTGTTGCTCCATGTGGGGACATGCTCTGTGTATTACCCTGCGTGGCCACATGGTGTCACTGTTGCTCCACGGGGGAAATGCTCTGGGCATTACCCTGCGTGGCCACATGGTGTTACTGTTGCTCCATGCGCAAAATGCTCTGGGCATTACTGTGATGGAGTGGGGACTGTCTGTGTGGGGGATGGGAGAGCAGGGGGTGACTTTAGGTGAGGGACAGGACCTAAGCCTGTAACTCGAGCTAGGCAGGGCTGAGACAGTGAGCACCTTTGCCCGGGAAGCTGGACACAGGAAGGGGTCGGCTGGAGGGAGTTAGTTCAGTTTTGGTTTGGAGCTGGGTAGTTGGAATTCAGAGAATCCCAAACTGGGAACTAAGCTTCCTGAACCCCCAGAAGGACTCGACTGACGGGTCCTGGTTGTGCCCCAAAGCCCCGCTGTATCCTTCGTTCCTGTTGGCCAAAACAACCCTCTGTTTTACTGGCTGGCTGAGTCACTGTGTGTCCCTGGAAGAGGGGTGCAGGGCCAGATTCCACCACACTCCATGACACCCCCTAAGCCCCTCTGGGACCCCTGCAGCTGGGACGTAGGTATCTGTGCCCCCCACCAAACCCCTGAGCCCCCCAGGGACCCTTACAGCCTGGACATAGGTGGAACCAGTCTGCCAGGCTGAATTGATAGCAGCAAGGACTGGGTTCAATACATAGGGGTCCCTTCCCCATTACGTAATGCAAACCAGATCGAGCCCTCACCCAGTGACATGGGAAAATTTTACATACACACCCCTAGGCAATACTTCCCGTCTCGCAATCATAGAATCTGGGTATAGCAGAAAATGTTTAATAACGTGAGATAAACAACATAGCATTAAATTTGGAAAACACGTCAACTAGGCCGTGTCCTTTTCTCTGGGCTCTAGAATCTAGCAATCTCCAAATCACCCCAAGACTCCAAAGTACAATACCTCAAATATTTCAAGACTCCAGCAACCCCATAATCACCCACAGTCCCGCAGCCCCAGAGTTCAAGAGTCTATCTGCCGGGTTTTCCCCCCTGCCAGGCTGGGTAGAAAGGGGCACCTTACGTGGTCCACTGCTGTCTGCCCTGCCTCTCCGTGGGATTCTGCTTCTACCTTTCCCACAAACTGCTCAGCTCAGTCCACCAGCTGCTCTACTCCACCAGCCAACCTGTGATCTGCTCCAGCTGTCTCCAAAAACTGCTTAGCTTACTTCACTCCGTGAGCCAATCCAAGTGTTCCACAAACTGCTCTTCTCCATCAGCTGCTCTGCAATATTGTTTCAAACTCCCCCACTATTTAACACAGACTTCAATGACTTCAGCTCAGGAACCTGGATCTTCAGTTATTAAGAAATTCAACAACCAGCTCTACTGTTCAACTGTTAAAAGAAAGGAAGATGTAATTGGTGTTTCTGGCTCATCCAAGGAGCCCACTCCCTTGTCTAGTGAGTGCCACTCAACTGATGGTGAGAATCCCTGTCTCAAAGCTGTTTCACAGTTCCTCATCCACACAATCAGGGTGACAACACTCCACATCTCACACCCCAACAACAAATAAACTGGGGATACCATAGCTGCCAAAGTAACCATCCCAGGCTGCCGTGGCCGTGTCACGCACGGTGGGTGTGTCTATGCAAACATGATCAGACCCTGAAATCCTTTTCCACACTTGCCATAATTCACCACCAGATGTGAGAGTAGAGTTCATCCTGCTTCTGCTTACATAGGTATCTGTGCCCCCCACAACCCCCTAATCCCACCAGGACCCATCTAGCCTGGATAATGGTATCTGTGCTCTCCACAAACCTCTAAGCTCCCCAGGAAACCCACAAGCCCAGATGTAGGCATCTGTATGCCCCACACACCCCTTAATACCCACAGGAACCTTCCAGACTGTAGGTAGGTATCTGTGACCCCTAGAGCCCCACAAAGTCCCTCGGGACCCCTACAGCATGGATGTTTGTATCTGTGACCGACAAAAACCGCCTAAGCTACCCAGGGCCACCTACCATCAGGATGTAGGTATCTGTTCCCCCCCCAAACACACCTAATCCCCCCGGAACCCCTCCAGCCTAGATGTAGGTATCTCTGACTCCACGAATCCGCTAAGACATGACAGGACCCCTCCAGCATCGACATAGGTATCTGTGCCCACACAACCCTCCTAAGACCCCCAAAACCCCTCCAGCCTAGACACAGGTATCTGTGCCCAGCATGAACCCCCTAAGGTCCCTAGGACCCCTCTTGCCTGGATGAATGTATCTGTGCCCCTTACAAACCCCTAAGCCCCCCCCCAGGATCCCTATAGACCGGACGTAGATATCTGTGCACCCTCACGAACCCACTGATCCTCCCAGCGACCCCTACAGCATGGAAGTCGGTATCAGTACCCCAAAATGCCCCAAAGCAACCCCAGGACCCCTACAGCCTCGATATAGGTATCTGTGCCCCCGCACAACTCCCTAATACCCCCAGAACTCCTCCAGCCTGGACGTAGATATTTGTGACTTCCAGGAACCCCCAAAGCCCTCCCCAGGACTTCTCCAGTCCCTACATAGGTATCACCAGCCTTCTAAGACCCATAGGGCCCCCACCAGCCTGGTTATAGCTATGTGTACGCCACACAAACCCCCTAAGCTCCCCAGGGCCCCCTCCAACCGGTACGTAGGTATCTGCGCAACCACAAACCCTTAAGTCCCCCAGGGACCCCTCCAGACCATACGTAGGTTTCTGTGACCCTTACCAACTCCTTAAACCCCCAGGGACCACTACAGCCTGGACGTATGTATCTATGCTCACCACAACCCCCTAAGCCATCCAGGGACCTCTCCAGCCCTGACGTAGATATTTGTGCCCCTCATGAAGCCCCTAATGCCCACCAGAATGTCTCCAGCCTGGACGTAGCTATCTGTGCCCCCCACGACCCCTAAGCCCCCCAGGTATCTCTACAGCCTCTACATAGGCGTGATGCTCTGTGCATTACCCTGCGTGGCCACATGGAATCACTGTTGCTCCAGCCAGGAAATGCTCTGTGCATTTCCCTGCATGGCCACACAGTGTCACTGTTGCTCCATGCAGGAAATGTTCTGGGCATTAACCAGTGTGGCCACACGGTGCTGTGATGGAGTAGGGACTGTCTGTGTGGGGGATGGGAGAGCAGGGGGTGACTTTAGGACCGGACACGTGCTCAGCCTGTAACCTGAGCTAGGCGGGGGGAGGGTCAGCACCTTTGCCCGGGAAGCTGGACACAGCAAATGGCCAGCTGGAGGGAGTTGGGTTAGTTCAGTTTCGCTTTTGGTCTGGGTGGTTGGAATTCAGGGATTCCCAAACTGGGAACTAAGTTTCCTGAACCCCTAGAAGGACTTGATTGTGGGGTCCTGCTTGTGCCTCCAAGCTCTGCTGTATCCTTCGCTCCTGTTGTCCAATAAACCTTCTGTTTTACTGGCTGGCTGAGAGCCACTGTGAGTCCCAGGAAGAGGGGTGCAGGACCGGACTCCCCCACACTCCGTGACAGACCCTAAGCCCCTCCGAGACCCCTGCAGCCTGGACGTAGGTATCTGTGCCTCCCACCAAATACCTAAGACACTCAGAGATCCCTCCAGCCTGAACTTAGGTATCTGTGGCCCCACAAACCCCCTAAGCCCCCGAGGGACCTATACAGCCAGAACATTGGTATCTTTACCCCATATAGACTCCATAAGCCCCTTGCGACACTCCAGTGTGCACGTAGGTATATGTGCCCCTCAGAAACCCTCTAAGCCCCCAGGAACCCCTACAGCCTGGACATAGGTATTTCCACTCCCACAACCCCCCTAACCCCCCCCTCCCGGGATATCTACAATCTGGACGTAGATATCTGTGCCCCTCACAAAACCTCTAACCCCCCCCGGGAACGATACAGCCTGGACATACGTATCTGTGCCCACTCGAACCCCTAAAACCCACTGGTACCCCTACAGCCTGGACATAGGTGTCTTTGGCCCCCACAAATCCCCTAAGACTCCCAGGATGCCTCCAGCCTGGACGTAGGTATCTTTGCCCCCCACTAACCCCCTAAGCCCCCCTGGTAACCCTACAGCCT
Source organism: Gopherus flavomarginatus (assembly GCF_025201925.1). NCBI lineage: Eukaryota > Metazoa > Chordata > Testudines > Testudinidae > Gopherus > Gopherus flavomarginatus. Next base: position 365,700 of record NW_026115095.1, read on the forward strand.
GGATGTAGGAATATGTGCCCCCCACGAACCCTCTAAGCCCCCATGGGACCCCTAGAGCATGGAGATTGGTATCTGTGTCCCCCCCAAACTCTCTAAGCCCCCCAGGGACCGCTATGGCCTGGACATAGGTATCTGTGCACCCCAAGGCCCCTAAGATCCCCCGGACCTCTGCAGCCTGGCTGCAGGTGTGACGGTGCTGCCCGCGGGAGCCAGCTCAGCTCACTCAATCAGAGTGAATTGCCAACAAAACAGGGCAGACAAATCCCAAACGCTGCTGGTTATTTCGATACTTAGATTTACCAAGCCAGCACAAAACAGCTTCTGTAGTATCTCACTGGTTACTTAGAAGTTTAAACCACGCAGTTCCCTTAAAGTACCCAGCCTCAGGCCTCCGTCCAGACACACCTGTTAGATATGATGATGATTCCTGAAAATCTTACTTCATCATATAAAAGAAAAGATACTTCCGATCCCAAAGGATCAGCCACATAACCAGGTTCAATTATAACTTAGATTTTACCTAAAATACACGCTATAGCCAATTCTTATTAACTAAGCTAAAATTTATTAGAAAAGAAAAGAGAGAGAGTGAGTGTTGGTTAAAAGATTAATAGACATATAGACTTGAATTCAATTTTTGAGGTTCAGATACAAAGTAGAGATGAGCTTGTAGTTGCCAAAAGTCCTTTTAGAAATAGTCCATAGGTTATAATCCAATGTCCATATTCAGGGTGGCTCCAGTCAATGACTGGGGATCTCAATCCTTGTGGCTTAAGGTTTCCCCCTCTTGAAACCCAAAGCAGATCTGAGATGAAGAAGGATCGTGTCCCAGGTTCTTAAACATTTCCAGCAGCCTTTCAGCCTGAGAAAACAATAGGCTTAACTCTTCTTCCAAACATCCTGGCAATTAGTACATCCATCAAACAGTTCAGATACAGATTACCACAACCTTCAAAGAGACACAGACAATAATACTATTTCACTCAAGTATCATCATAAATGTTAATATTCTTTTTTTGCTCTTTGAATTAAAACTATAGCAATAGACAAGACTTGTTTGCTGACATCACAAGACCTGAGCAAACACCTCCCCTTCTACCTCTAACACTGCAGACTTGCATTTCAAAGCTCTGTTCATTTACATATCTTGTTAACCAGTTTTTAAGGTTCACCCACGGGTCAGGTCAGTCGGAGAGGTGAGTTAATTAACTCTTTCTGGCCCTGTCACCTTTCAATGAGATATTAGATTATACTTATAATGTCACAGTCACGGTGAGTTGACTGCTGCAGCTCCCCGTAGACTCTGCCTGCGCCTCTCACCGAGCTGGAGTACAGCAGGCGAGGGGAGAGCACTCAATGTATTGCATCTACACTAGACGCGATATATCAACCCCCGCTGGATCGATCGCTGCCCACCGATTCGGCAGGTAGTATAGACATACCCCGAGTATCTGGTGATCGAAGCTGGACCCCCGAGGGGGACACATTGAAGGAACTCAGGGGTTAAGGTGCCTCTATTGTCAACTGTCAGGGCTGCTGTGGCTCAGAGGAGGGTGCTTGACTGCCTGGCAGGCTTAGGCGCCGCAAGCCTTGGAGGTGGGAGAAGTGAAGCGGCCATGGCGTGCTCGGGGTGCTCGTGCTCAGAGCAGGGGTGAGCTCGGGCGAGGGGGGTGCCGCAGGGCAGAGCAGGAGAGTTGCCACAAGAGGGGAGCCTCAGGGTGGAGGGGGGAGCTGCCACGGGTGGGGCGCCTCAGGGCAGAGGTGCGGGGGGGGAGGGTGCAAGGTGGAAGTTTCGCCTAGGGCATGAAACTTCCTTCCACCGGCCCTGCCCCACGCCCTGCCTGCAGCCAGCCCTGCACCCCCTGCCCTGCCCTGCCGGCAGTCAGCCTCTGTCTCCAGCCAGCCCTGCACCTTCTGCTTTGCCTGCACCAGCCGCATCCTCCCAGCCCTGTCTCCAGCCAGCCCCTGATGCACCCCCCTGCCTGAAGCCAGCCAGCCCCGCAGCCCTTGCCCTGCCTGAAGCCAGACCCTACCTCCAGCCAACCCCACATCCACTGGTGCCCTGCACTTCCCAGGGCAGTAACCCTGCACATCTGCTTCAATGAGGGGGGCAGGGAGCAGCTGGGACCCACACATGTGCACATCCTAGGGTGACCAGACAGCAAGTGTGAAAAATTGGGATGGCGTGGGGGGTAATAGGATCCTAGATAAGAAAAAGACCCCAAAATTCGGACTGTCCCTATAAAATTGGGACATCTGGTCACCATAGCACACCCCCAGGACTCCTGAGTTCCATTGCTGGGTTTCCTATTGGTTCCTCTGCTGGTTGTTTTCCTTTGCCTGGGGACTTTGGGCAAGTTGCTTCCCACTCTCGGGCTCTGTCCCCAGCAGTCAAATGGGGATTTCATACTTTCCCGCTATTGGAAAGTGCTGGGAGAATCCCCCAGCAAAAGCTGCTCTGACAGTGCTAAGCAGCATCTGACCAATCAAGGTCGGAGCTCACTGCCCAGGAGGAGTGCTTGGCTCTGGGGTTTCACTTCAGCCCAGTGTAGAGAGAGAGCCCTAACCATGGAGTTTGGCTCAAGAAGACCAAGTCTCCAATTTGTTAAGGGTGTTTTGAATTTCAATCCTGTGCTCCAAAGTGCTTGGTGTCAGTTGTAAACTTTAGGAGCATGCTCTCCACTCCATTTTCCAAATCATTCATGAAAATATAGAATAGTACCTGACACCGGACTGATCCCTGCCAGACCCACTAGATTCACCCTCCCCGTTGGGCAGCTAAACATGGAGAAGGGCTCCTGGAGTCTTGGCTTTCAAGCAGCTCTGCACCCACATTACACTGATTGCAGCTGGACTACATTTCCCTCGTTTGCTTCTGAGAATGTCCTATGGGACTGTGTCAAAAGCCTTAGTAACACCAAGCTAGATCCCATCTATTGTTTACTCACCTCTACCAGGCCCAGAACCCTGCCAAAGAAGGAAAGAGGATTGGTTTGGAATGATTTGTTCTTGACAATTCCACGCTCACTAGTCATAAGAACCAAATCATCCTGTAGGTGCTGCTGACAAAGTGACTGTTTAAGAATGTATTGCAGGATCTCTCCAGCTATGGCAGTCAGGCTAGCTAGTCTGTAAGTCCCAGAGGTCTTTTTGTTCCCCTTTGAAAGATAGGTCCTGTCTTGTTCATGGATGGGAAGATGTTCTTTTTCAGGGGTCTCAGACAAGAACTGGGGCACAACACCTGGTTTGTTAAGGCCATAAAAACGGAGGCAGGAACCTCTTCTCTGCTGCTGGCAAAGAACCACAGGTACCTAAAAGATAGGGACTCACATCTTTGAATGGGCTTTAAAAAGGCAGTGGTTAATAAGTTTGGCCCCGACCATTTCTTGTTTCCACAGACTAGACATTTTAGCAAACTTTAGCATTCCTTGGTGCTAAACACTGTGAAACTCCCCTTTCTCCTTCACAGAGGGCTTTAACGCTCCTTATCTCACTTGGGCTCTAAACTGCCCATAGTTCGAGAACTGTTCCTGTTCCGACTGGACAGATGGGAGAAGGGAAGTGACCTACCCAAGGCCTACACAACAAGGCGATGGCAGAGCCAGAAAGAGAAGCAACCAGTTCTGACTCCTGTTCTAACAGATGAAAACACCCCAGAGCCCAGGAATCGAGATGGTGGGAAAATTTCATTCAAACCGTTTCTGTCCGAAAATCCCATTTAGACTAAACCAGTTTGTTTCTCAAAATCATAACAAGTGGGATGAAAGATCTTTGCAAAAATATTTTGTTGCAAAACAAAAGCATCTCCTCTTTGTCAGAGTGTGTTAAATTGTCTCCTCGCACACAAAGAGGAGACACATCTCAACCATTAGATAAGATGCTTCAATCTGAGCTAAGTCGTTGCTACTATTAACAATTTCAAAATAAAAAAATACAAATAAAATAGACTATTTCAGCTAATCTATTATGTCATAATCTGCTCTGAGTAAACATGATGGGAAACTTCATATTATACACTACTTCTAGTGACACTCCCAAATGGATCCGCATCCTTCACCCACCATGAGGTAGGTAAGAGCGGATCATTATTATCCCTACTTGAAAGAGGGAGAAGCTAAGGCTGAGAAAGGAGAATTGACTTGTCTTAGGTCACACAGCCTGTCAGAGGCAGTGTTGGGAATAGGACCCAAGAGCCCTGATTTTCAAACAAACCATCGGATCTTGAATTTCAGACATTGAATGACCTGAATACTGTGCTCTCAGATGAGCTCCAGACCAACAACAGTGACAGTAATTATTCAGCAAGTATTTGAGGAGAACTGCAATGTTAGAGGGAATCATCAACTGCTCAGAGACAATTAATGCAGAGAAGCAGCAAAATTAATCAAAGATAGAACTGGTTCTGACTTATTTACTTGATCTTAAAAGAGAACAACAAGGACCTGAGTCTCCTCCCTGTCAATATCCCCCTGCTCAACCAATCAGGGTAGAGACTGAGGACGGGAGGCTGAGGGTTCTCACCAGAGAGCCCAAAGGATGGCCCAGGTCACCGGTTGGGATCACTGCCCGAGCACTATTTCAGTCCCACATTTTTGGGTGGACCTTCCATAGTGGGAGCTGCAGAGGACTTCCCTGCAACACACACACACACACTTCCGTCCTGTTGTTGGGAAGGGAACAGGAGAAAGGACAAAAGAAGCAAGAGAAGAAGAGGAGGGAGGGATGGAGGAAGAGGTGAAACAAAAAGGACAAACCCTAATGTCCCCAGCGATTCTAAGGGACAAAATCCCAGGTGCGCAATAAAATTCTGCCTCCTTAAGCTCGTGTTTTCCATGCCTAGAATTCACTTGTCACCAGATAGATCAGACTGAACAGGTTTCAAACCTCCAGGAGGCTCTTACCTTCTAAACAGGGACGGCTGTTTTCTAGTAAAATCACTACAAGGGAAGGAGGAAACTCGAAAGAGGTTCCTCCTGGCGCTCACGTCCATAACCCCAAATAATCTCTCAGTCCTCAAAGAGAGACCTGGAGAAGGAAACGTGCTGAAGCAAAGCCACAGAGGTCTCTGAGGTTTCCCTGGCCCCTCGCCCCTGTCCTGCCTGGCTGATGTCAGCATCTCTCTGTGAGGTCACCACCTCCCCACCACCTTTGACCAATAGTCTGAGGTCCTGCAAAAGGCCTTTGTGATGTCACTGCCACACCCCTCCCTTGCTGGGCTAATGTCCTGCCCCTGGCCTGGACCTTTGGAGGTTTGAGCTACTCCCTGTGGATCACCCTACTCAAGGAGCGTTCGTTCTAGGCAGCAAGCCGGCTAGACAGGAAAACATCAGACGCTGCTCCCAATGCTACACTCAGTTTTTCAGAAATTAGTCGACTTCATGGTCAGAAGAAACCATTAGAGTGTCTAACCTGCATATCACAGGCCTCCTGTATGACATAACAGCTACTTTGGGGGCAAACACATTCCAGAAAGGCATCTAGTCTTCATTAAATGACATCAGGAGATGGTGAATCCACCACTTTCCTTGGTAGCTTGCTCCTGTGGTGAATCATCCTCGCTGTTGACTATTGTGCATCAGTTGTAATATGAATTTGTCTCTTTTCACTTTCCAGCCATTGGGTCTTGTTATGCCTTTCTCTGCTCCATTCAAGAGCCCGTAAATACCCAATCTTTTCTCTCCATTAAGGCACTTCAACATTTCAATGAAATCACCTTTCAATCTTCTTTTGATAAGCTAAACAGGTTGAGCTCTTTCAATAGCTCACTGGAAGGCATTTTTCTCCAGCCCTCAGAACATTTGGTGGCTCTTTGCTGCCCTAGCTCCAATTTCACAACATCTTTTTCAAATGAGGACACCAGAACTGGAGGCAGTATAAAGGTTGTATAAAGGTAAAATTAAATAGGTTGCAGAGGAGTTTTTTTTAATTTCGGCTTTTGTTGCTAAAAATTTTGTCTCTCTGCGGTGAGAAAAAACACTCCCTGAATGCCAAAATTTGAGCCATGAAAAGCGGCAGTGTGAACAGCGCTTCATAGGTGGAGCTGTGCTCCCGGTGACGAAGCTCCTGCCCCTCATTGGAGGTAGTTTGGCTTTGTTGCCGGGGAAGCTCTCTCCCAGCAATAAGGACGGCCACACAGCGCACCTTACAATGGCATGGTTAGAGTGGAACAGCTGCACCGTGGTAAGGTGTGCGGTGTAGACACAGCCTCAGAGCTGGGGAAAGCCGACAGGCGCTGAGGAGCACAGGGTTCAGACAGAGACATCCGTTAGGAGAGGAACTATTCACAGGGATTCTCTATAGCCTAGTAAGGTGGAGAGGATGGAAGATGATAATGTACAGGTAGGTTCTGATGAGAAACAGTGAAATGAAAGAGTCTCCCTCAATTACATCATGTAATAGCAGACAGCTAAAATGGGACACATTTTAGAAGTGCTTAAATACAAACGCTAAACGTCTAAGTATTAAGACTGGTGAATTTGAGTGCCTGGTATTGAGTGACGATATTGATAGAATAGGCATCACAGAAACCCTTGCACCCCCTCCTGCACCCACATGGGGAGACTGACCTGTGTGCATGGAGCAGCTGGCATTGCTGCCCCCCACTCCTCCCTGGAACGCTGCTCATCTGGGCACCCCTAGGGGCTGTGGGGGCAAGAAGTGAGATCATCCGAGCTCCCTGCATCCAGGTCACTTTCCTCAGCCGGGCTGCATAGCGGGAGGGCAGAGAGCAGCAGCTTCTGATGCTCCCCTCACAGCACAGCCCAAGTGGGAAAAGTGACCAGGACGCATGGAGCACATAGGGTTGCTCCTTACTCCCCTCAAACCTCTATGGACCCATGGAGGAGCATTGGGGCAGGGGAGAGCAGTGAGCACCTTTGCACTGACACACGGTGCCCTTTGACCCCTGGAGCCCTGGGCGGCTATTGGGGGGCACCACCCCTAAGGCCAGTCCTGGCTCCCCAGAACGAGCAGCAGAAAACACAGAGACTGGCCACACACTGAGCAGTGGTAGCCTGGGCGGCTCGTAATGGAGGCTCAGGGGGGAGGGGTGTCATAACATTTTTTCCCAGATTTGGACCTTAGCGTCCAAAATATGGGTGTTAGCATGAAAACCTCCAAGCTTAGTTACCAGCTTGGACCTGGTAAAGCTGCCACCAGCCAGGGATTTATACAGTGCCTGGCTCACTGTGGTCTCCCCAAAACCTTCCCCGGGGGACCCCCAGACTCAGATGCCTTGAGTCTCACAACAAAGGGGAATAAACCATTTCCCTTCCCCCTCCTCCCCTCCAGGTGTTCCCTCCGTGGGTTCCTGGAGAGATATACAGAAGCAAGCTCCGTGAATCTAAACAGAGGGACTCCCCCCTCCCTGTTTCCAGTCCTGGAAATAGAAGTACCAAGATAGCTAATCTCTCTTCCCCCTTACCCAGAGGGTATGCAAAGTCAGGCTAGTAAATCTAACACAACGCGAGTTTCCCCCTGACTTCTTCCTCCCACCAATTCCCTGGTGAGCTGCAGACTCAATTCCCTGGAGTCCCCACTAAAGAAAAAATCCAACAGGTCTTAAAAAGAAAGCTTTATATACAAAGAAAGAAAAGGACATAAAAATGGTCTCTCTGTATTAAGGTGACAAATACAGGGTTATTTGCTTAAAAGAAAAAAATGAATAAACAGCCTTATCCAAAAAGAATACAATTTAAACATTCCAGCAACTACACACATGTAAATACCAAAAAAAACCAATATAAACTTATTGTCTTATTATCTTTGTACTTACAACTTGGAAACAGAAGATTAGAAAGGCAGGAGATAGAAAAATCACTCTCATAGCCGAGACGCCACAGACACAAGACAAAGAACAAAGAACTCACACACAAACTTCCCTCCACCCAGATTTGAAAAAGTCTTGTTTCCTGATTGGTCCTCTGGTCAGGTGTTTTAGGTTACTGGTGTTACCCCTTTATAGGTTAAAGAACATTAACCCTTAGCTATCTGTTTATGACAAGGGGGCTCAGCCTCCCCAAACCTTGCACTGCCAAGGGGACAGTGGGGCCCATGATCAGGGGCCCTGGCCAAGTTAGGTCCCCCTGGAAAAGTCTCCCCTATGTCAGCCCCAGGGCTGGAGGAGCTCCCACTCCCTGCTACAGCCTGGGGGCTGCAGCAGGGGCACAGAGCTTCTCTGGTCTCAGGGCCACAGCGGGGCAGGGGTAAAGGAGTGATAGGGTGGGGCTGGTGGGGGAAGGGGTGGAACAGAAGTGACAGTGGATGGGGCCATGGGTGGAAGGGGGTAGAGCCACAGACAGAAGGTAGGGGCATGGTTCTGGTGCTGGGGCCCCCACACTTGTTCTCCCTTTCCCGGGGGTTTGGCATCACTAGCCCCGGCTTAGCGAGTAGGGTTCAGTGGTCCCCATAATGTGGGGTGCGACTCCTAGGGGGACACAGAGGAACATTCATGGGGGCACCTCAGGACCTGAGCCAGCCCACATAGAGGGCAGGGAGGGAGCACCACTCTGCCACAGCTCTTCCCCAACCCCACCCTCAGCCTGAGACTCTGGCTCCCAGCCCGGCGTCGACCCCTTTACCCCTGTCCGCACCCCTCTCCCCAGCAAGCAACAGCCCCACTCCTCCCAGCCCCGGTTCTTGACCGTGGCTTCCGAGGGGCCACAGCCATGGCTAAGAGGGCACAATGTGAAATGTTTGGGGACCACTGGTTTAGGGTGACATCCTCAGTCACTTCTCTGCAGTCCAATAAAAGCTATTCCTCACTCACCTACCCCTCCATCAGGACGGACTAGGTATGTTCTGCTGCCCTTCACTCATACAGGAAGGAGAATAACATTTCATTCCACTCAATCCTAAAGTGATTTGTAACCCAAGCCCATCCCAAACTGGTCATTTTGGGGAAGCGGCCCCATCATGCTGCATAGCTAGGCAGAGTAGGTGTGTCTATGCAAACACGGTCTGTTCCTGAAGTCTTTCCCCAGCTCCTCACTAGGTGAGAGAGGGGAGCTCATTCAGACCCTGCTTACGCTTAGTATTTAAAAACTCCTTAGTGTCCCTATCTCTGCCGGCCTTAGATTTCTCCTCCTGTCCGTTTTTTGACAGCTCAGATGAGGTGACCGAGTGGTTAAGGTGATGGACTGCTACCTCATTATGCTCTGCCTGCATGGGTTCAAATCCCATTCTCATGAGAGGCATTTAGTCTTCACCCTCTTTTATAGACAACCATCTCCCCCTTTGGTACAATAACAGATCAAACAATGTTGCTTGTGTTACCCAAAATTGGGTCAGTTAGTAAGCTTAGAGAGGACTAATAATGCCCCTCCCCCCCAGAGTTTGGCAGAAAGCAGCACATTTATTAGCTTGATAGCTAAGCTCAAAAGAAGGGATGGGGGAGGGTGTCACACTCATACTCACGCTCCCAGGACAGGCCTGGCAGTGGAGATGTCAGGATCCTTTAAGGTAAGTGTCCCACAGCGCAGCGATGGACGGTGCGATGAAGATCAGTCTCCCTGAGGTGCAATAGAATGTAACAGCGAACCACTGGCCAGATGGGCCGGGTGAAGGGCATTCACTGGAGGTACAAAGGAGAGTGGGAAAGCCACTTCACAGGCATTCAAAGAGGGAAAGGACACAAGCTGGGGGAGTTTAACAGACCTTTTGAGCATACAGGTTATACAGAGCATACAGATCACTGCTGCTCCTACAACATGATAAGTTCTCAAGCAGCATGTTTCTTACTTTGCCCATCTGTCAATTTTGATGATTATTGATGGAAATATTTTGCCATTGGGTTGTATGTTTACACAGAAATTGACATTTACCAACAAATACACAATTCTTCCAAGCCTGCCTAGTCTGCAGTTGATGGGTTTAGAGGGACACATTCACTCTTCCAGGTCCCCATTCCAGGCCTGTGCTCTCCAGGTTGTCAACTTCCCGCACTGCTGGGATCCTTCCCTCATCTCCCCACAAACCACTGCCCCACCCCCACTTCTGGGGTCCCCTCCCTACACTGTCTAACTCCACTGCTGGCAGGATCCCTTCCTGTTCCTTTCATTTCCTGCCTCCACTCTGGGCAAAAGCTCTGCACTCTTCCCACACCAGAAGTTGAACCCAGGCCACCTGGGTGAAAACCAGGAATCCTGACCACTAGCCCATATGGGACTATTGTTGCATCTGACGAAGTGGGTATTCACCCACGACAGCTCATGCTCCAATACGTCTGTTAGTCTATAAGGTGCCACCAGATTCTTGGCTGCTATTATCACTACAACTCAGGCCTTGGCTACACTGGAGAGTTACAGTGCAGGTGGTGGCTTTACAGCGCTGTAACTTACTCCCCGTCCACACTGGCAAGGCACATACAGCGCTGTATCTCCCTGGCTACAGCACTGGATGTACTCCACCTCGACGAGAGGAATAAAGAGAACAGAGCTGGTGATGCAGCGCTGGGGTGCCAGTGTAAACAGTGATTAATCTTACTACGCTGTCACTGACCTCCGGAACCTTCCCATAATGCTTTTAAGTAGAGATAACGCTCTTTGTTTTGGTGTGATGCCTCTGTTTGCTTTGTTGTGAGCGGAAGGCTCCCGGAGCTGCTTATCTAAAAACCAAACACAGTTACTGTTTGCAGTGAATGAGCAGAGGCAGGGGGATCCCTTTGGAACACCCACAGCTGGTGTTTGCTTGAGGAGAGAAGCAGCCGCGTGGGCACGGGGGGGGGGGTCTGTTTTGGATCAGCGGCTTATCTGGTCTGTGAGGAAAAAAACAAAGGCGGCTATTTGCATTTAGTGAATGAGAGAGGGGTGGGGGAGGAGGCTTGAACTTGCCAGGCAGGGAGCTGACACAGTGTCAGCTCCAAAAATCCACTCGCTCTGTCTCCCCCACGCTCCGTGTCACACTCCACCCCACCCTCCTCTTTTGAAAAGCACATTGCAGCCACTTGAATGCTGGGATAGCTGCCTATAATGCACCACTCCCAACAGCGCTGCAAATGTGGCCATGACAGAGTGCTGGTAGCTGTCAGTGTGTCCACACTGCAGCGCTTTCCCTAAACAGCTGTAGGAAGACAGCTTTAACTCCCAGCGCTGGACAGCTGCAAGTGTAGCCAAACCCTCTCTAAGCCGACCCCTTATGAGAACAGCAGGCACTAGCATGACTAGAGGTCCCGATTTTTAGGTCTTTTTCTTATATAGGTGCCTATTAACCCCACCCCCATCCCAATTTTTCACATTTGCTGTCAGATCACCCTAGCAGGGGTTGCACACAGGGCTGCATTAACCTTCAGGTGCTGAGGTTTCCCTCTCTCCATTCCCAGAGCCTGTGATCAGGAAACAGACATGAAGGCTCCCAGGTGCTGCACAGACCATGACTGAGATCAGACCCCATATTATGCAAGGTGCTGTACAAACCCTGGCCAACACTGAGACACCCAGGAGGTTCCCCTCAATTTCCCTGAGTCTCTGCTGCCCAACTTCTTCTGAATCCCTCTGGCTCACCCCCCCCCCCGCCCACAAAAAACCCACCTTTCCAAACAGTCCTTCTTTCCTTGCCCCCTGATTCTGGTTTCACACCCTGGGACCATCTCCTCTCTTTGTCTCTCCCCCTCCAGGTGAAGCAGAGATGGAGGCAACTTCAGCCACTGGAGTCAGCCTCAGCGAGCACTGCAGCCGGCCCCGGGGGAGTGTTTGCAGACACAGGAAGGGAGCAGGGGGTGCTGGGAAGAAGGCGGCAGGAGAACAAAGCTCAGAGACCCAAGATGGGGAAATTCCAGGGGGCGAGGCTCTGACACATCCCAGGTGCGGGCAGCTCCTGGGGGCGGGGCTCTGGCTCAGCTCGGGGGCAGGGCAGCTCCTCGGGGCGTGGCTCCAGCACAGAGCAGGGGCGGAGCAGCTCCTGGGGGCGGGGCTCTGGCACAGCCAATGGGCAGGGCAGCTCCTGGGGGTGGGGCTCTGGCACAGCCCGGAGGCGGGGCAGCTCCTGGGGGCGGGGCTCTGGCTCAGCTCAGGGGCGGGGCAGCTCCTGGGGGCGGGGCTCTGACACAACCCAGGTGCGGGCAGCTACTGGGGGCGGGCTGTGGCTCAGCTCGGGGGCGGGGCAGCTCCTGGGGGCGGGGCTCTGGCACAGCCCGGAGGCTGGAAAGCTCCTGGGGGCGGGGCTCTGGCTCAGCTCAGGGGCGGGGTAGCTCCTGGGGGCGGGGCTCTGGCTCAGCTCAGGGGCGGGGCAGCTCCTGGGGGCGGGGCTCTGGCTCAGCTCAGTGGCTGGGCAGCTCCTGGGGGCGGGGCTCTGGCACATTATGACGCGGAGCCCCGGGCTGAACAGCTGCTTCCTGGTTCTCCACGTGCTGCCAGCTGCCAGAACATGGCTCCCCCTGGAGTGGGGATGGGATGAGGTTCCCGTTCTCTGCCTATGAGTCTATAACGCGTGCGGGCCCTGACCCCAGCTCCAGCGGCCCCACCCGTGGTGGCCCTGACCCCAGCTTCAGGGTCCCAACCAATGCGGGGCCTAACCCCAGCTCCAGGGGCCCAACCCGTGCGGGCCCTGACCCCAGCTCCAGGGGCCCCACCAGTGCAGTCCCTGACCCCAGCTCCAGGGGCCCAACCCGTATTGGTTCTGACCCCAGCTCCAGGGGCCCAACCCGTAGGCACCCTGACCCCAGCTCCAGGGCCCAAATCCGTGGATGCCCTGTCCGCAGCAACAGGGGCCCAATCCGTGTGGGCCCTGAGACCAGCTCCAGGGGCCTAACCCGTGCATCCCCTAACCCCAGATCCAGGGGCCCAACCCGTGGGGGCCCTGACCCCAGCTCCAGGGTCCCAACCCGTGCTGGGCCTGACCCCAGTTCCAGAGGCCCAACCTGTGCGGGCCCTCAGCCTAGCTCCCGGGGCCCAAACCTTGTGTGCCCTGACTCCAGCTCCAGGGGGAAAAACCCGTGGGGGCCCTGACCCCAGCTCCAGGGGCCCAACCCGTGTTGGCTCTGACCCCAGGTCCAGGGACCCCACCCGTGCAGGCCCTGACCCCAGCTCCAGGGTACTAACCCGTGCGGGACATGACCCCAGTTCCAGGCGCCAAACCCGTGGGGGCCCTCACCCCAGCCTCAAGGGCCAAACCCGTGGGGGACCTGACCCCAGCTCCAAAGGCCACAACCATGGGGGCCCTGACCCGAGCCCGAGGGGCCCAACCCTTGCCGTCCGTGACCCCAGCTCCAGGGGCCCCATCCGTGTTGGCCCTGACCCCAGCTCCAGGGGCCCCATCCGTGATGGCCCTGACCCCAGCTCCAAGGGCCTAACCCGTGGGAACCCTGACCCCAGCTCCAGTGGCCCAACCCGTGTTGGCCCTGACCCCAGCTCCAGGGGCGCAACCTTGGGAGCCCTGCCCCAGCTCTGGGGGCCCAACCCGTGCGGGCCCTGACCCCAGATCCAGGAGCCCAACCTATGCGTGCCCTGACCCCAACTCCTGTGGCTCCACCCATGCGGACCCTGACCCTAGCTCCAGAGGCCTCACCCGTGGGGGCCCTGACCCCAACTCTAGGGGCCCAACCCCTGCGGGCCCTGACAGCAGCTCCAGGGGTCCAACCCGTGTGGGTCCTGACCCCAGCTCCAGGGCCCCAACCCGTAGGGGCCCTGATGCCAGCTCCAGGGCCCCAACCCGTAGGGGCTCTTACCCCAGCTCCAGAGGCCCAACCCGTGCGGGGCCTGACCCCAGCTCCAGGGGCCCAACCCGTTCGGGCCCTGACCCCAGCTATAGTGGTCCAACCTGTGCGGGCCCTGACTCCAGCTCCACGGGCCCAGCCCTTGGCAGTCCTCAACCCAGCTCCAGGGGCCCAACCCGTTTGGGCCCTGACCCATGCTGCAGGGCCCAACCCCTGGGGGCCCTGACCCCAGCTCCAAGGACCACATCCGTGCAGGCCCTGACCCCAGATCCAGGGGTCCCACCTGTGCGGGCCCATACCCCAGGTTCAGGGGCCACAACCGTGGGGGCCCTGACCCCAGTTCCAGTGGACCAACCCATGCGGGCCCTGACCCCAGCTCCAGGGACCCAACCCATGGGGGACATGACCCCAGTTCCATGGGCGCCACCCGTAGGGGCCCTGACCCCAGGTCCAGAGGCCCAACCTATCCATGCCCTGACCCCAGCTCCAGGGACCCCACCCGTGGAGGCCCTGACCCCAGCTCCAGGGCCCCAACCCATGGGGGCCCTTACCCCAGCTTCAGGGGCCCAACCCGTGCGGGCCCTTACCCAAGCTTCAGGGGCCCAACCCGTGTGGGTCCTGACCCCAGATCCCGGGGCCCAACCCGTGTGGGTCCTGACCCCAGCTCCAGGGGCCCAACCCGTGGGGACCCTGACCCCAGCTCCAGGGCCCCAACCCATAGGGGCCCTTACCCCAGCTCCAGGGCCCCAACCTGTGCGGGGCCTGACCCCAGCTCCAGGGCCCCACCCGTGTTGGCCCTGACCCCAGCTCCAGGGTCCTAACCTTGGGGACCCTGACCCCACCTCCAGTGGCCCAACCCGTGCGCGCCCTAACCCCAGCTCTAGAGGCCCCACCCGTGCAGGCCCTGACCCGAACACCAGGGGCGCCACCCGTGGGAGCCCTGACCCCAGCTCCAGGGGCCCCACCCGTGCGGGTCCTGACCGCAGCTCGAGGGCCCAGCCCGTCTGGGTCCTGACCCCAGCTCCAGGGCTCAACGCGTGGGGGCCTTGACCCCAGCTCCAGGGGCCCAACCTGTACGGGCCCTGACCCCAGCTCCAGAGGCCCAACCCGTGGCAGCCCTGACCCCAGCTCGAGGGGCCCAACCCGTGGGGGCGATGACCCCAGCTCCAGGGGCTCAACCCATTCGGGCCCTAACCCCGGCGCCAGGGGCTCAACAAGTGCGGGCCCTAACCCCAGCTCCACAGGCCCAACCCGTGCGGGCCCTGACCCCAGCTCCAGGGGCCCAACCCGTGAGGGACCTGATCCCAGCTCCAGGGGCCCCACCCGTGGGGTCCTGACCCAAGCTCCAGGAGCCCAAATCGTGTGGATCCTGAACCCAGCTTCAGGGGCCCAACACGTGGGGGCCCTAACCACAGCTCCAGGGGCCCAACATGTGCGGGCCCTGACTCCCCAGCTCCAGGCGCCGAACTCGTGGGGGCCCTGACCCCAGCTCCAGTTGCCCAACCCGTGCGGGCCCTGAACCCAGCTCCAGGGGCCCAGACCATGGGGGCTATGACCCCAGCTCCCGTGGCCACACCCGTGCGGGCCCTAACCCGAACTCCTGGGGCCCAACTCGTGGTGGCCTTGACTCTAGCTCCAGGGGCCCAACACGTATGAGCCCTGACCACAGCTCCAGAAGCCGAAACCGTCTGGGTCCTGACCCTAGCTCCAGGGGCCCAAACCATGAGAGCCCTGAACCCAGCTCGAGAGGCCCAACCCGTGGGGGCCATGACCCCAGCTACAGAGGCCCAACCCATTCGGGCCCTAACCCCAGTGCCAGGGGCCCAACCCGTGCGGGCCCTGACCCCAGCTCCACGGGCCCAACCCGTGCGGGCCCTGACCCCAGCTCCAGGGGCCCAACACGTGGGGGACCTGATCCCAGCTTCAGGGGCCCCACCCGTGGGACCCTGGCCCCAGCTCCAGGAGCCCCAATTGTGCGGATCCTGAACGCAGATCCAGAGGCCCAACCCGTGGGGGCCGTGACCAGAGCTCCAGGGGACCAGCCCGTGCAGACCCTGACTCCCCAGCTCCAGGCGCCGAACTCGTGGGGGCCCTGACCCCAGCTCCAGTGGCCCAACCGGTGCAGGCCCTAACCCAAGCTCCAGAGGCCCCACCCGTGCAGGCCCTGACTCCAGCTCCAGGGGCCCAACAAGTGCTTGCCCTGACCCGAACTCCACGGGCCCAAATTCTGGGGGCCCTGACCCCAGCTCCAGGGGCCAACCCTTGGGGGCCCTGACCCCAGCTCCAGGGGCCCCACCCATGGGGGCCCTGACCTCAGCTCCAGGGCCCAAACCCATGCGGGACCTGACCCCAGCTAAAGGCGCCGAACTCGTGGGGGCCCTGACCCGAGCTCTAGTGGCCCAACCCCTGCGGGCCCTAACCCCAGCTCCAGAGGCCCCAAGAGTGCGGGCCCTGACCCCAGCTCCAGGGGCCCCACAAGTGCTTGCCCTGACCCCAACTCCACGGGCCCAACCTGTGCGGACCCTTACCTCAGCTCCAGGGGCCCAACCCTTGGGGTTCCTAACCCCAGCTCCAGGGGCCCCACCCGTGGGGGCCCTGACCCCAGCTCCAGGGCCCCAACCCGTGCGGGCCCTGACCCCAGCTACAGGGGCCCAACACGTGGGAGACCTGAACCCAGCTCCAGGGGCCCAACCTGTGGGGGCCCTGACCACAGCTCCAGGGGCCCAGCCCGTTTTGGCCCTAACTCCCCAGCTCCAGGAGTCGAACTCGTGTGGGCCCTGACCGCAGCTCCAGTGGCCCAACCCATGCGGGCCCTAACTCGAGCTCCAGAGGCCCCACCCGTGTGGGCCCTGACCCCAGATCCAAGCACCGAAGTCGTGAGGGCCCTGACCCCAACCTCAAGGGCCCAACCCGTGGGGGCCCTGACCCCAGCTCCAGGGGCCCCACCCGTGTGGGTGCTGGCCTCAGCTCCAGGGGCCCAACCCGTGGGGGTCATGACGCCAGCTCCAGGGGTCCAACCCATTCGGGCCCTAACCCCAGTGCCAGGGGCCCAAAAAGTGCCGGCCCTGACCCCAACTCCACGGGCCCAACCCGTGCGGACCCTGACCCCAGCTCCAAGGGCTCAACACGTGGGGGACCTGATCCCAGCTCCAGGGGCCCCACCCATGGGACCCTGGCCCCAGCTACAGGAGCCCCAATTGTGCGGATCATGAAAACAGCTCCAGGGGCCCAACCCATGGGGACCGTGACCCCATCTCCAGGGGCCCAACCCGTGGGGCCCTAACCCCAGCTCCATAGGCCCCACCCATAGTGAACTTGACCCCAGGTCCAGGTGCCCAACATATGCGGGTCCTGACCCCAGCTCCTGCGACCTAACCCGTGGGGGCCCTAACCCCAGCTCTAGAGGCCCCACCGGTGCGGGCCCTGACCCCAGCTCCAGGGGCCCAACCCGTGTGGGCCCTGACCCCAGCTCCAAGGGCCCAACCCGTGTGGATCCTGATGCCAGCACCAGGGGCCCAACCCGTGGGGGCCCTAACCACAGCTAGAGTTGCCCAACCCATGGGGGCCCGGACCCGAGCTCCAGGGGCCCAACCCGTGCTGGCCCAGACCCCAGCTCCAGGGACCCAAACCGTGTGGGTCCTGACCCCAACTCCAGGGGCTCAACCTGTGGGGTCCCTTACCCCAGCTCTAGAGGCCCAACCCTTTGGGGGCCCTTACCCCAGCTCGAGGGGCCCAACCCATGGGGGCCATGACACCAGCTCCAGTGGCCCAACACAATTGGGCCCTAACCCCAGTGCCACGGGCCCAACAAGTGCCGGCCCTGACCCCAACTCCACGGGCCGAATCCGTGCGGGCCCTGACCCCAGCTCCAGGGGCCCAACAAGTGGGGGACCTGATCCCAGCTCCAGGGGCCCCACCCGTGGGGCCCTGACCACAGCTCCAGAAGACCCAATCGTGCGGATCCTGAAAACAGCTCCAGGGGCCCAACCCGTGGGGACCCTGACCCCATCTCCAGGGGCCCAACTCGTGGGGCCCTGACCCTAGCTCCATGGGCCCCACCCATAGAGGACCTGACCTCAGCTCCAGAGGCCCAACATATGCGGATCCTGACCCCAGCTCCTGCGACCTCACCCGTGGGGGCCCTGACCCCAGCTCCAGAGGCCCCACCAGTGCGGGCCCTGACCCCAGCTCCAGAGGCCCCACCCGTGGGGGCCCTGACCCCTGCTCCAGGGGCCCAACCCGTGTGGGCCCTCACCCCAGCTCCAGGGGCCCAACCCGTGCGGGCCCTGACCCGAGCTCCAGGGACCCAAAACGTGTGGATCCTGACCCCAACTCCAGGGGCCTAACCTGTGGGGGACTTGACCCCAGCTCCAGGGGCCCAACCCGTGTGGGCCCTCACCCCAGCTCCAGGGGCCCAACCCGTGCGGGCCCTGACCCGAGCTCCAGGGACCCAAAACGTGTGGATCTTGACCCCAACTCCAGGGGCCTAACCTGTGGGGGACTTGACCCCAGCTCCAGGGGCCCAACCCGTGGGGGCCCTTACCCCAGCTTCAGGGGCCCAACCTGTGCGGGTGCTGACCTCAGCTCCAGGGGCACAACTCGTTCGGGCCCTGACTCCAGGTCCAGGGGCCCAACCCGTGGAGCTACTTACCCCAGCTCCAGGGGCCCCACCTGTGGGGGCCCTGACCCCAGCTGCAGTGGCCCCACAAGTGCTTCCCTGACCCCAGCTCCACGGGCCCAACCCGTGCGGGCCCTGACTCCAGGTCCAGGGGCCCAACCCGTGGAGCTACTTACCCCAGCTCCAGGGGCCCCACCTGTGGGGGCCCTGACCCCAGCTCCAGGGCCCCAACCCGTGCGGGCCCTGACCCCAGCTCCAGTGGCCCAACCCGTGCGGGCCCTAACCCCAGCTCCAGAGGACCCACCAGTGCAGGCCCTGACCCCAGCTCGAGGCGCCAAACTCGTTGGGGCCCTGACCTCAACCTCAAGGGCCCAATCCGTGGGGCCCTGACCCCAGCTCCAGGGGCCACAATCGTGCGGGCCCTGACCCTAGCTCCAGGGGCCTAACACTTGGGGGCCCTGACCACACCTTCAGGGGCCCATACCTTGCGGGTCCTGATCCCAGCTCTAGAAACCCAACACGTGTGGGTCCTGAGCCCAGCTCCAGGGGCCCAACCCGTAGGCGCCCTGATCCCAGCTCCAGGGCCCAAACCCGTGGGGGCCATGACCGCAGCTCCAGGGGCCCAATCCGTGGGGGCCCTGACCCCAGCTCCAGGGGCCCAACCCGTGCGAGGCCTGACTCCTGCTCCAGGGGCCCAACCCGTGGTGGCCCTGACCCCAGCTCCAGGGGCCTAACCCGTGCGGGCCCGGACCGCAGCTCCTGGGGCCCAACCCTTGTGGGTCCTGACCCCAGGTCCAGGGGCCCAACCCGTTTGGGTCCTGACCCCAGGTCCAGGTGCCCAACCCGTGGGGGTCCTGACCCCAGGTCCAGGTGCCCAACCCCTGCGAGCCCTGACCCCAGCTCCAGGGGCCCAACCAGCGCGTCCGCTAACCCCAGCTCCAGGAGCCCAACCCGTGCGGGGCCTCACCCCAGTTCCAGAGACCCAACCTGTGCCTCCCTCACCCCAGCTCCCAGGGCCGAACTGGTGTGGGCCCTGACCCCAGCTCCAGGGGCCAAACCTGTGGGGGTCCTGACCCCAGTTCCTGGGGCCCAACCCGTGCGGGCCATGAACCCAGCTCCAGGGGCCCAACCGGTGTAGGCCCTGACCCCAGCTACAGGGGCCCAACCCGTGGGGCCTGACCCCAGCTTCATGGGCCCCACCCATAGGGGACCTGACTCCAGCTCCAGGGGCCCAAGATATTCGGGCCCTGACCCCAGCTCCTGCGGCCCCAACCGTGGGGGCACTGACCCCAGCTCCAGGGCCCAACCAGTGGGGGCCATGACCCCAGCTCCAGTGGCCCAACCCGTGCGGGCCCTAACCCCAGCTCAAGAGGCCCCACCTGTGCGGGCCATCAGCCGAGCTCTAGAGGCCCCACCCGTGGGGGCCCTGACCCCTGCTCCAGGGGCCCAACCCGTGTGGGCTCTGACCCCAGGTCCAGGGTCCCATCCCGTGTGGATCCTGACCACAGCTCCAGGGCCCCAACCCGTCGGGGCCCTTACCCCAGCTCTAGAGGCCGAACCCGTGGGGGCCCTTACCCCAGCTCGAGGGGCCCAACCCGTGGGGGCCATGACGCCAGCTCCAGGGGCCAACCCATTCGGGCCCTAACCCCAGTGCCAGACGCCCAACAAGTGCAGGCCCTGACCCCAACTCCACGGGCCCAATCCGTGCGGGCCCTGACCCCAGCTCCAGGAGCCCAACACGTGGGGGACCTGATCCGAGCTCCAGGGGCCCCACCCGTGGGGCGTTGACCCCACCTCCAGGAGCCCCAATCATGCGGATCTTGAAAACAGGTCCAGGGGCCCAACCCGTGGGGACCCTGACCCCATCACCAGGGGCCCAACCCGTGGGGCCCTGACCCCAGCTCCATGGGCCCCACCCATAGGGGACCTGACCCCAGCTCCAGGGGCCCAACATATGCGGGCCCTGACCCCAGCTCCAGGCGCCGAACTCGTGGGGGCCCTGACCCCAGCCTCAAGTGCCGAACCCGTGGGGGCCCTGACCCCATCTCCAGGTGCCCCACCTGTGGGGCCCTGATCCCAGCTCCAGGGGCCCCAATCGTGCGGGCCCTGACCCGAGCTCCAGGGGCCCAACCTGTGTTGGCCCTGACCCCAGCTCTAGGGGCCCCACCCGTGGGGGCCCTGACCTCAGCTCCAGAGGCCCAACCCGTGGGTCCCCTGACCCCAGCTCCAGGTGCCCCACCTGTGCGGGTCCTGACACCAGCTCCAGGGGCCCAACCTTGGGGGCCCAGATTCCAGCTCCGGGGGCACAACCCGTGCGGGCCCTGACCCTAGCTCCATGGGTACAACCCGTAGGGGCCCTGACCCAGCTCCAGGGACCCCACCCGTGCGGGCCCTGACCCAAGCTCCTGCGTCCCCACCCGTGTCGGCCCTGACCCCAGCTCCATGCGCCGAACTCTTGGGGGCCCTTACCCCAGCCTCAAGGCCCCAACCCGTGCAGACCCTGACCTCAGCTCCAGGTGCCCATCCCGTGCAAGCCTTGTCCCTAGCTCCAGAAACCCAACCCGTGGGGCCCTGACCCCAGCTCCAGGGGCCCCAACCGTGGGGGCTCTGACCCCAGCTCCAGGGGCCCAACCTGTACGGGCCCTTACCCCAGCTCCAGGGGCCCCACCCGTGTTGGCCCTCACCCCAGCTCCAGGGGCCCCACCCGTGCGGGCCCTGACCCCAGCTCCAGGGGCCCAAACCGTGGTGGCCCTGTCCCCAGCTCCAGGGCCTAACCCGTGGGGGCCCTGACCCCAGCTCCAGGGACCCTACCCGTGCGGACCCTGACCCCAGCTCCAGGGGTCCCACCCGTGCGGGACCTTACCCCAGGTCTATGGGCCCAACGCGTGCGGACTCTGACGCCAGCTCCAGGTGCTGAAATCATGGGGGCCCTGACACCAGCCTCAAGGGCCCAACCTGTGGGGGACCTGAACCCAGCTCCAGGGGCCCGACCCGTGGGGGCCCTGACGCCAGCTCCAGAGGCTCAACCCGTGCGGGGCCTGACCCCAGCTCCAGGGCCCCAACCCGTGGGGGCCCTGACGCCAGAACCAGGGGCCCCACCCGTGCAGGCCGTGACCCCATCTCCATGGGCGCCACCCGTAGGGGCCCTAACCCCAGATCCAGGGGCCCAACATATGCGTGCCCTGACCCCAGCTCCTGCAGCCCCACCAATGCGTACCCTGACCCCAGCTCCAGGGGCCCAACTCGTGTGGGTCCTGACCCCAGCTCCAGGGGCCCAACCCGTGTGGGTCCTGACCCCAGCTCCAGGGGCCCAACCCGTGGGGGCCCTTACCCCAGGTCCAGAGGCTGAACCCGTGCGGGGCCTGACCCCAGCTCCAGGGCCCCACCCGTGTTGGCCCTGACCCCAGGTCCAGGGGCCGAACCTTGGGGGCCCTGACCCCAGCTCTGGGGGCCCAACCCGTGCGGGCCCTGACCCCAGCTCCAGTGGCCCAACCCGTGCGGGCCCTAACCCCAGCTCCAGAGGACCCACCAGTGCGGGCCCTGACCCTAGATCGAGGTGCAAAACTCGTGGGGGCCCTGACCTCAACCTCAAGGGCCCAATCCGTGGGGCCTTGACCCCAGCTCCAGGGGCCCCAATCGTGTGGACCCTTACCCTAGCTCCAGGGACCCAACACTTGGGGGCCCTGACCACACCTTCAGGGGCCCATACCGTGCGGGTCCTGATCCCACCTCTAGAAACCCAACACGTGTGGGTCCTGAGCCCAGCTCCAGTGCCCAACCCGTAGCCGCCCTGATCCCAGCTCCAGGGCCCAAACCCGTGGCGGCCATGACCGCAGCTCCAGGGGCCCAATCCGTGGGGGCCCTGACCCCAGCTCCAGGGGCCCAACCCGTGCAAGGCCTGACTCCTGCTCCAGGGGCCCAACCCGTGGTGGCCCTGACCCCAGCTCCAGGGGCCTAACCCGTGCGGGCCCTGACCGCAGCTCCTGGGGCCCAACCCTTGTGCGTCCTGACCCCAGGTCCAGGGGCCCAACCCGTTTGGGTCCTGACCCCAGGTCCAGGTGCCCAACCCGTGGGGGTCCTGACCCCAGGTCCAGGTGCCCAACCCCTGCGAGCCCTGACCCCAGCTCCAGGGGCCCAACCAGCGCGTCCCCTAACCCCAGCTCCAGGGGCCCAACCCGTGCGGGGCCTCACCCCAGTTCCAGAGACCCAACCTGTGCGTCCCTCACCCCAGCTCCCGGGGCCGAACTGGTGTGGGCCCTGACCCCAGCTCCAGGGGCCAAACCTGTGGGGGTCCTGACCCCAGTTCCTGGGGCCCAACCCGTGCGGGCCCTGACCCCAGCTCCAGGGGCCCAAACCGTGGTGGCCCTGTCCCCAGCTCCAGGGCCGAACCCGTGGGGGCCCTGACCCCAGCTCCAGGGACCCTACCCGTGCGGACCCTAACCCCAGCTCCAGGGGTCCCACCCGTGCGGGCCCTTACCCCAGGTCTATGGGCCCAACGCGTGCGGACTCTGACGCCAGCTCCAGGTGCTGAAATCATGGGGGCCCTGACACCAGCCTCAAGGGCCCAACCTGTGGGGGACCTGAACCCAGCTCCTGGGGCCCGACCCGTGGGGGCCCTGACGCCAGCTCCAGAGGCTCAACCCGTGCGGGGCCTGACCCCAGCTCCAGGGCCCCAACCCATGGGGGCCCTGATGCCAGAACGAGGGGCCCCAACCGTGCGGGCCGTGACCCCATCTCCATGGGCGCAACCCGTAGTGGCCCTAACCCCAGATCCAGGGGCCCAACCTATGCGTGCCCTGACCCCAGCTCCTGCAGCCCCACCCATGCGGACCCTGACCCCAGCTCCAGGGGCCTCACCCGTGTGGGTCCTGACCCCAGCTAAAGGGGCCCAACCCGTGTGGGTCCTGACCCCAGCTCCAGGGGCCCAACCCGTGGGGGCCCTGACGCCAGCTCCAGGGCCCCAACCCGTGGGGGCCCTTACCCCAGCTCCAGAGGCTGAACCCGTGCGGGGCCTGACCCCAGCTCCAGGGCCACACCCTTATTGGCCCTGACCCCAGGTCCAGGGGCCCAACCTTGGGGGCCCTGACCCCAGCTCTGGGGGCCCAACCCGTGCGGGCCCTGACCCCAGCTCCAGTGGCCCAACCCGTACGGGCCCTAACCCCAGCTCCAGAGGACCCACCAGTGCGGGCCCTGACCCCAGATCGAGGCGCCAAACTCGTGGGGGCCCTGACCTCAACCTCAAGGGCCCAATCCGTGGGGCCCTGACCCCAGCTCCAGGGGCCCAACCCGTGGGGCCCTGACCCCAGCTCCATGGGCCCCACCCATAGAGGACCTGACCCCAGCTCCAGGCGCCGAACTCGTGGAGGCCTTGACCACAGCTCCAGGGACCCAATTTGTGCAGGCCCTGACCCCAGCTCCAGTGGCGCAACCCGTGGGAGCCCAGACCCGAGCTCCGGGGCCCAAACCGTGAGGGCCCTGACCCCAGCTCCAGAGCCCCAACCCGTGCGGGTCCTGACCCCAGCTCCATGGGCCCCACCCATAGGGGACCTGACCCCAGCTCCAGGGGCCCAACATATGCGGGCCCTAACCCCAGCTCCTGCGACCTCACCCGTGAGGGCCCTGACCCCAGCTCCAGGGGCCCAACCCGTGTGGATCCTGACGCCAGCATGAGGGGCCCAACCTGTGGGGGCCCTGACCACAGCTCCAGTTGCCCAACCGGTGGGGGCCCTGACCCTAGCTCCACGGGCCCAACCCGTGCGGGCCCTGACCCCAGCTCCAGGGAACCAAACCGTGTGGGTCCTGACCCCAGCTCCAGGGGCCCAACCTGTGGGGGACTTCATCCCAGCTCCAGGGGCCCAACCCGTGAGGGCTTTTACCCCAGCTTCAGGGGCCGAACCCGTGGGGGCCATGACCCCAGCTCCAGGGGCCCAACCCGTTCGGGCCCTAACCCCAGCCCCAGGGGCTCCAAAAGTGCTTGCTCTGACCCCAACTCCACTGGCCCAACCCGTGCGGTTCCTGACCCCAGCTCCAGAGGTCCCACCCGTGCGGGCCCTGACCCCAGCTCAAGGCGCCGAACTCATGGGGGCCCTGACCCCAGCCTCAAGGGTCCAACCCGTGGGGGACTTTACCCCACCTCCTGGGGCCAGAACCGTGAGGGCCCTGAGTCCAGCTCCAGGGGCTCATCCCGTGCGGGCCGTGACCCCATCTACAGGGGCCCCAACCGTCTTGGCCCTGACCCCAGCTCCAGGTTCCCAACCTTTGCGGGCCCTGACCCCAGCTACAGGGGCCCAACCCATGGGGGCCCTGACCCCAGCTTCAGGGCCCCAACCCGTGGGGGCAATGACCCCAGCTCCAGGGGCCAAACCCGTGCGGGTCGGGACCCCAGAACTAGGGGCCCCACCCGTGGGGGTTCTCTCCCCAGCTCCAGGTGCCCAACCCGTGCGGTCCCTGAGCCCAGCTCCAGAAATCCAACCCGTTGGGGCCCTGACCCCAGCTCCAGGGGCCCAACCCGTGTGGGCCCTGACCCCAGCTCCAAGGGC
Organism: Gopherus flavomarginatus; assembly: GCF_025201925.1. NCBI lineage: Eukaryota > Metazoa > Chordata > Testudines > Testudinidae > Gopherus > Gopherus flavomarginatus. Next base: position 390,505 of record NW_026115095.1, read on the forward strand.
CCAACCCGTGTGGATCCTGATGCCAGCACCAGGGGCCCAACCCGTGGGGGCCCTAACCACAGCTAGAGTTGCCCAACCCATGGGGGCCCTGACCCGAGCTCCAGGGGCCCAACCCGTGCTGGCCCAGACCCCAGCTCCAGGGACCCAAACCGTGTGGGTCCTGACCCCAACTCCAGGGGCTCAACCTGTGGGGTCCCTTACCCCAGCTCTAGAGGCCCAACCCTTGGGGGCCCTTACCCCAGCTCGAGGGGCCCAACCCATGGGGGCCATGACACCAGCTCCAGTGGCCCAACACAATTGGGCCCTAACCCCAGTGCCACGGGCCCAACAAGTGCCGGCCCTGACCCCAACTCCACGGGCCGAATCCGTGCGGGCCCTGACCCCAGCTCCAGGGGCCCAACAAGTGGGGGACCTGATCCCAGCTCCAGGGGCCCCACCCGTGGGGCCCTGACCCCAGCTCCAGAAGACCCAATCGTGCGGATCCTGAAAACAGCTCCAGGGGCCCAACCCGTGGGGACCCTGACCCCATCTCCAGGGGCCCAACTCGTGGGGCCCTGACCCTAGCTCCATGGGCCCCACCCATAGAGGACCTGACCTCAGCTCCAGAGGCCCAACATATGCGGATCCTGACCCCAGCTCCTGCGACCTCACCCGTGGGGGCCCTGACCCCAGCTCCAGAGGCCCCACCAGTGCGGGCCCTGACCCCAGCTCCAGAGGCCCCACCCGTGGGGGCCCTGACCCCTGCTCCAGGGGCCCAACCCGTGTGGGCCCTCACCCCAGCTCCAGGGGCCCAACCCGTGCGGGCCCTGACCCGAGCTCCAGGGACCCAAAACGTGTGGATCCTGACCCCAACTCCAGGGGGCCTAACCCGTGGGGGACTTGACCCCAGCTCCAGGGGCCCAACCCGTGTGGGCCCTCACCCCAGCTCCAGGGGCCCAACCCGTGCGGGCCCTGACCCGAGCTCCAGGGACCCAAAACGTGTGGATCCTGACCCCAACTCCAGGGGCCTAACCTGTGGGGGACTTGACCCCAGCTCCAGAGGCCCCACCCGTGTGGGCCCTGACCCCAGATCCAAGCACCGAAGTCGTGAGGGCCCTGACCCCAACCTCAAGGGCCCAACCCGTGGGGGCCCTGACCCCAGCTCCAGGGGCCCCACCCGTGTGGGTGCTGGCCTCAGCTCCAGGGGCCCAACCCGTGGGGGTCATGACGCCAGCTCCAGGGGTCCAACCCATTCGGGCCCTAACCCCAGTGCCAGGGGCCCAAAAAGTGCCGGCCCTGACCCCAACTCCACGGGCCCAACCCGTGCGGACCCTGACCCCAGCTCCAAGGGCCCAACACGTGGGGGACCTGATCCCAGCTCCAGGGGCCCCACCCATGGGACCCTGGCCCCAGCTACAGGAGCCCCAATTGTGCGGATCATGAAAACAGCTCCAGGGGCCCAACCCATGGGGACGTGACCCCATCTCCAGGGGCCCAACCCGTGGGGCCCTAACCCCAGCTCCATAGGCCCCACCCATAGTGAACTTGACCCCAGGTCCAGGTGCCCAACATATGCGGGTCCTGACCCCAGCTCCTGCGACCTAACCCGTGGGGGCCCTAACCCCAGCTCTAGAGGCCCCACCGGTGCGGGCCCTGACCCCAGCTCCAGGGGCCCAACCCGTGTGGGCCCTGACCCCAGCTCCAAGGGCCCAACCCGTGTGGATCCTGATGCCAGCACCAGGGGCCCAACCCGTGGGGCCCTAACCACAGCTAGAGTTGCCCAACCCATGGGGGCCCTGACCCGAGCTCCAGGGGCCCAACCCGTGCTGGCCCAGACCCCAGCTCCAGGGACCCAAACCGTGTGGGTCCTGACCCCAACTCCAGGGGCTCAACCTGTGGGGTCCCTTACCCCAGCTCTAGAGGCCCAACCCTTGGGGGCCCTTACCCCAGCTCGAGGGGCCCAACCCATGGGGGCCATGACACCAGCTCCAGTGGCCCAACACAATTGGGCCCTAACCCCAGTGCCACGGGCCCAACAAGTGCCGGCCCTGACCCCAACTCCACGGGTCGAATCCGTGCGGGCCCTGACCCCAGCTCCAGGGGCCCAACAAGTGGGGGACCTGATCCCAGCTCCAGGGGCCACACCCGTGGGGCCCTGACCCCAGCTCCAGAAGACCCAATCGTGCGGATCCTGAAAACAGCTCCAGGGGCCCAACCCGTGGGGACCCTGACCCCATCTCCAGGGGCCCAACTCGTGGGGCCCTGACCCTAGCTCCATGGGCCCCACCCATAGAGGACCTGACCTCAGCTCCAGAGGCCCAACATATGCGGATCCTGACCCCAGCTCCTGCGACCTCACCCGTGGGGGCCCTGACCCCAGCTCCAGAGGCCCCACCAGTGCGGGCCCTGACCCCAGCTCCAGAGGCCCCACCCGTGGGGGCCCCTGACCCCTGCTCCAGGGGCCCAACCGTGTGGGCCCTCACCCCAGCTCCAGGGGCCCAACCCGTGCGGGCCCTGACCCGAGCTCCAGGGACCCAAAACGTGTGGATCCTGACCCCAACTCCAGGGGCCTAACCTGTGGGGGACTTGACCCCAGCTCCAGGGGCCCAACCCGTGTGGGCCCTTACCCCAGCTTCAGGGCCCAACCTGTGCGGGTGCTGACCTCAGCTCCAGGGGCACAACTCGTTCGGGCCCTAACCCCAGCTGCAGTGGCCCCACAAGTGCTTCCCTGACCCCAGCTCCACGGGCCCAACCCGTGCGGGCCCTGACTCCAGCTCCAGGGGCCCAACCCGTGGAGCTACTTACCCAGCTCCAGGGGCCCCACCTGTGGGGGCCCTGACCCCAGCTCCAGGGCCCCAACCCGTGCGGGCCCTGACCCCAGCTCCAGTGGCCCAACCCGTGCGGGCCCTAACCCCAGCTCCAGAGGACCCACCAGTGCAGGCCCTGACCCCAGCTCGAGGCGCCAAACTCGTTGGGGCCCTGACCTCAACCTCAAGGGCCCAATCCGTGGGGCCCTGACCCCAGCTCCAGGGGCCACAATCGTGCGGGCCCTGAACCCTAGCTCCCAGGGGCCTAACACTTGGGGGCCCTGACCACACCTTCAGGGGCCCATACCTTGCGGGTCCTGATCCCAGCTCTAGAAACCCAACACGTGTGGGTCCTGAGCCCAGCTCCAGGGGCCCAACCCGTAGGCGCCCTGATCCCAGCTCCAGGGCCCAAACCCGTGGGGGCCATGACCGCAGCTCCAGGGGCCCAATCCGTGGGGGCCCTGACCCCAGCTCCAGGGGCCCAACCCCGTGCGAGGCCTGACTCCTGCTCCAGGGGCCCAACCCGTGGTGGCCCTGACCCCAGCTCCAGGGGCCTAACCCGTGCGGGCCCGGACCGCAGCTCCTGGGGCCCAACCCTTGTGGGTCCTGACCCCAGCTCCAGGG
>NW_026115095.1:741170-816303 GCF_025201925.1 Gopherus flavomarginatus
CGTTTTCGAGTTTCCTCCTTCCCTTTGTAGTGATTTTACTAGAAAACAGCCGTCCCTGTTTAGAAGGTAAGAGCCTCCTGGAGGTTTGAAACCTGTTCAGTCTGATCTATCTGGTGACAAGTGAATTCTAGGCATAGAAAACACGAGCTTAAGGAGGCAGAATTTTATTGCGCAGCTGGGATTTTGTCCCTTAGAATCGCTGGGGACATTAGGGTTTGTCCTTTTTGTTTCACCTCTTCCTCCATCCCTCCCTCCTCTTCTTCTCTTGCTTCTTTTGTCCTTTCTCCTGTTCCCTCTCCAACAACAGGACGGAGGTGTGTGTGTGTGTGTTGCAGGGAAGTCCTCTGCAGCTCCCACTATGGAAGGTCCACCCAAAAATGTGGGACTGAAATAGTGCTCGGGCAGTGATCCCCACCGGTGACCTGGGCCATCCTTTGGGCTCTCTGGTGAGAACCCTCAGCCTCCCGTCCTCAGTCTCTACCCTGATTGGTTGAGCAGGGGGTTATTGACAGGGAGGAGACTCAGGTCCTTGTTGTTCTCTTTTAAGATCAAGTAAATAAGTCAGAACCAGTTCTATCTTTGATTAATTTTGCTGCTTCTCTGCATTAATTGTCTCTGAGCAGTTGATGATTCCCTCTAACATTGCAGTTCTCCTCAGATACTTGCTGAATAATTACTGTCACTGTTGTTGGTCTGGAGCTCATCTGAGAGCACAGTATTCAGGTCATTCAATGTCTGAAATTCAAGATCCGATGGTTTGTTTGAAAATCAGGGCTATTCGGTCCTATTCCCAACACTGCCTCTGACGGGCTGTGTGACCTAAGACAAGTCAATTCTCCTTTCTCAGCCTTAGCTTCTCCCTCTTTCAAGTAGGGATAATAATGATCCGCTCTTACCTACCTCATGGTGGGTGAAGGATGCGGATCCATTTGGGAGTGTCACTAGAAGTAGTGTATAATATGAAGTTTCCCATCATGTTTACTCAGAGCAGATTATGACATAATAGATTAGCTGAAATAGTCTATTTTATTTGTATTTTTTTATTTTGAAATTGTTAATAGTAGCAACGACTTAGCTCAGATTGAAGCATCTTATCTAATGGTTGAGATGTAAGTGTCTCCTCTTTGTGTGCGAGGAGACAATTTAACACACTCTGAGAAAGAGGAGATGCTTTTGTTTTGCAACAAAATATTTTTGCAAAGATCTTTCATCCCACTTGTTATGATTTTGAGAAACAAACTGGTTTAGTCTAAATGGGATTTTCGGACAGAAACGGTTTGAATGAAATTTTCCCACCATCTCGATTCCTGGGCTCTGGGGTGTTTTCATCTGTTAGAACAGGAGTCAGAACTGGTTGCTTCTCTTTCTGGCTCTGCCATCGCCTTGTTGTGTAGGCCTTGGGTAGGTCACTTCCCTTCTCCCATCTGTCCAATCGAAACAAGAACAGTTCTCGAACTATGGCAGTTTAGAGCCCAAGTGAGATAAGGGGCGTTAAAGCCCTCTGTGAAGGAGAAAGGGGAGTTTCACAGTGTTTAGCACCAAGGAATTCTAAAGTTTGCTAAAATGTCTAGTCTGTGGAAACAAGAAATGGTCGGGGCCAAACTTATTAACCACTGCCTTTTTAAAGCCCATTCAAAGATGTGAGTCCCTATCTTTTAGGTACCTGTGGTTCTTTGCCAGCAGCAGAGAAGAGGTTCCTGCCTCCGTTTTTGTGGCCTTAACAAACCAGGTGTTGTGCCCCAGTTCTTGTCTGAGACCCCTGAAAAAGAACATCTTCCCATCCATGAACAAGACAGGACCTATCTTTCAAAGGGGAACAAAAAGACCTCTGGGACTTACAGACTAGCTAGCCTGACTGCCATAGCTGGAGAGATCCTGCAATACATTCTTAAACACTCAGTTTGTCAGCAGCACCTACAGGATGATTTGGTTTCTTATGACTAGTGAGCGTGGAATTGTCAAGAACAAATCATTCCAAACCAATCCTCTTTCCTTCTTTGGCAGGGTTCTGGGCCTGGTAGAGGTGAGTAACAATAGATGGGATCTAGCTTGGTGTTACTAAGGCTTTTGACAGAGTCCCGTAGGACATTCTCAGAAGCAAATGAGGGAAATGTAGTCCAGCTGCAATCAGTGTAATGTGGGTGCAGAGCTGGTTGAAAGCCAAGACTCCAGGAGCCCTTCTCCATGTTTAGCTGCCCAACGGGGAGGGTGAATCTAGTGGGTCTGGCAGGGATCAGTCCGGTGTCAGGTACTATTCTATATTTTCATGAATGATTTGGAAAATGGAGTGGAGAGCATGCTCCTAAAGTTTACAACTGACACCAAGCACTTTGGAGCACAGGATTGAAATTCAAAACACCCTTAACAAATTGGAGACTTGGTCTTCTTGAGCCAAACTCCATGGTTAGGGCTCTCTCTCTGCACTGGGCTGAAGTGAAACCCCAGAGCCAAGCACTCCTCCTGGGCAGTGAGCTCCGACCTTGATTGGTCAGATGCTGCCTTAGCACTGTCAGAGCAGCTTTTGCTGGGGGATTCTCCCAGCACTTTCCAATAGCGGGAAAGTATGAAATCCCCATTTGACTGCTGGGGACAGAGCCCGAGAGTGGGGAGCAACTTGCCCAAAGTCCCCAGGCAAAGGAAAACAACCAGCAGAGGAACCAATAGGAAACCCAGCAATGGAACTCAGGAGTCCTGGGGGTGTGCTATGGTGACCAGATGTCCCAATTTTATAGGGACAGTCCGAATTTTGGGGTCTTTTTCTTATCTAGGATCCTATTACCCCCCACGCCGTCCTGATTTTTCACACTTGCTGTCTGGTCACCCTAGGATGTGCACATGTGTGGGTCCCAGCTGCTCCCTGCCCCCCTCATTGAAGCAGATGTGCAGGGTTACTGCCCTGGGAAGTGCAGGGCACCAGTGGATGTGGGGTTGGCTGGAGGTAGGGTCTGGCTTCAGGCAGGGCAAGGGCTGCGGGGCTGGCTGGCTTCAGGCAGGGGGGTGCATCAGGGGTTGGCTGGAGACGGCAGGGAGGATGCGGCTGGTGCAGGCAAAGCAGAAGGTGCAGGGCTGGCTGGAGACAGAGGCTGACTGCCGGCAGGGAAGGGCAGGGGGTGCAGGGCTGGCTGCAGGCAGGGCGTGGGGCAGGGCCGGTGCAAGGAAGTTTCATGCCCTAGGCGAAACTTCCACCTTGCACCCTCCCCCCCCCGCACCTCTGCCCTGAGGCGCCCCACCCGTGGCAGCTCCCCCCTCCACCCTGAGGCTCCCCTCTTGTGGCAACTCTCCTGCTCTGCCCTGCGGCACCCCCCTCGCCCGAGCTCACCCCTGCTCTGAGCACGAACACCCCGAGCACGCCATGGCTGCTTCACTTCTCCCACCTCCAAGGCTTGCGGCGCCTAAGCCTGCCAGGCAGTCAAGCACCCTCCTCTGAGCCACAGCAGCCCTGACAGTTGACAATAGAGGCACCTTAACCCCTGAGTTCCTTCAGTGTGTCCCCCCCGGGGGTCCAGCTCCGATCACCAGATACTTGGGGTATGTCTATACCACCTGCCGAATCGGTGGGCAGCGATCGATCCAGCGGGGGTTGATATATCGCGTCTAGTGTAGATGCAATACATTGAGTGCTCTCCCCTCGCCTGCTGTACTCCAGCTCGGTGAGAGGCGCAGGCAGAGTCTACGGGGAGCTGCAGCAGTCAACTCACCGTGACTGTGACATTATAAGTATAATCTAATATCTCATTGAAAGGTGACAGGGCCAGAAAGAGTAAATTAACTCACCTCTCCGACTGACCTGACCCGTGGGTGAACCTTAAAAACTGGTTAACAAGATATGTAAATGAACAGAGCTTTGAAATGCAAGTCTGCAGTGTTAGAGGTAGAAGGGGAGGTGTTTGCTCAGGTCTTGTGATGTCAGCAAACAAGTCTTGTCTATTGCTATAGTTGTAATTCAAAGAGCAAAAAAAGAATATTAACATTTATGATGATACTTGAGTGAAATAGTATTATTGTCTGTGTCTCTTTGAAGGTTGTGGTAATCTGTATCTGAACTGTTTGATGGATGTACTAATTGCCAGGATGTTTGGAAGAAGAGTTAAGCCTATTGTTTTCTCAGGCTGAAAGGCTGCTGGAAATGTTTAAGAACCTGGGACACGATCCTTCTTCATCTCAGATCTGCTTTGGGTTTCAAGAGGGGGAAACCTTAAGCCACAAGGATTGAGATCCCCAGTCATTGACTGGAGCCACCCTGAATATGGACATTGGATTATAACCTATGGACTATTTCTAAAAGGACTTTTGGCAACTACAAGCTCATCTCTACTTTGTATCTGAACCTCAAAAATTGAATTCAAGTCTATATGTCTATTAATCTTTTAACCAACACTCACTCTCTCTCTTTTCTTTTCTAATAAATTTTGGCTTAGTTAATAAGAATTGGCTATAGCATGTATTTTAGGTAAAATCTAAGTTATAATTGAACCTGGTTATGTGGCTGATCCTTTGGGATCGGAAGTATCTTTTCTTTTATATGATGAAGTAAGATTTTCAGGAATCATCATCATATCTAACAGGTGTGTCTGGACGGAGGCCTGAGGCTGGGTACTTTAAGGGAACTGCGTGGTTTAAACTTCTAAGTAACCAGTGAGATACTACAGAAGCTGTTTTGTGCTGGCTTGGTAAATCTAAGTATCGAAATAACCAGCAGCGTTTGGGATTTGTCTGCCCTGTTTTGTTGGCAATTCACTCTGATTGAGTGAGCTGAGCTGGCTCCCGCGGGCAGCACCGTCACACCTACAGCCAGGCTGCAGAGGTCCGGGGGATCTTAGGGGCCTTGGGGTGCACAGATACCTATGTCCAGGCCATAGCGGTCCCTGGGGGGCTTAGAGAGTTTGGGGGGACACAGATACCAATCTCCATGCTCTAGGGGTCCCATGGGGGCTTAGAGGGTTCGTGGGGGGCACATATTCCTACATCCAGGCTGTAGGGTTACCAGGGGGGCTTAGGGGGTTAGTGGGGGGCAAAGATACCTACGTCCAGGCTGGAGGCATCCTGGGAGTCTTAGGGGATTTGTGGGGGCCAAAGACACCTATGTCCAGGCTGTAGGGGTACCAGTGGGTTTTAGGGGTTCGAGTGGGCACAGATACGTATGTCCAGGCTGTATCGTTCCCAGGGGGGGTTAGAGGTTTTGTGAGGGGCACAGATATCTACGTCCAGATTGTAGATGTCCCGGGAGGGGGGGGTTAGGGGGGTTGTGGGAGTGGAAATACCTATGTCCAGGCTGTAGGGGTTCCTGGGGGCTTAGAGGGTTTCTGAGGGGCACATATACCTACGTGCGCACTGGAGTGTCGCAAGGGGCTTATGGAGTCTATATGGGGTAAAGATACCAATGTTCTGGCTGTATAGGTCCCTCGGGGGCTTAGGGGGTTTGTGGGGCCACAGATACCTAAGTTCAGGCTGGAGGGATCTCTGAGTGTCTTAGGTATTTGGTGGGAGGCACAGATACCTACGTCCAGGCTGCAGGGGTCTCGGAGGGGCTTAGGGTCTGTCACGGAGTGTGGGGGAGTCCGGTCCTGCACCCCTCTTCCTGGGACTCACAGTGGCTCTCAGCCAGCCAGTAAAACAGAAGGTTTATTGGACAACAGGAGCGAAGGATACAGCAGAGCTTGGAGGCACAAGCAGGACCCCACAATCAAGTCCTTCTAGGGGTTCAGGAAACTTAGTTCCCAGTTTGGGAATCCCTGAATTCCAACCACCCAGACCAAAACCGAAACTGAACTAACCCAACTCCCTCCAGCTGGCCATTTCCTGTGTCCAGCTTCCCGGGCAAAGGTGCTGACCCCTTCCTCCGCCTAGCTCAGGTTACAGGCTGAGCACGTGTCCAGTCCTAAAGTCACCCCCTGCTCTCCCATCCCCCACACAGACAGTCCCTACTCCATCACAGCACCGTGTGGCCACACTGGTTAATGCCCAGAACATTTCCTGCATGGAGCAACAGTGACACTGTGTGGCCATGCAGGGAAATGCACAGAGCGTTTCCTGGTTGGAGCAACAGTGATTCCATGTGGCCACGCAGGGTAATGCACAGAGCATCACGCCTATGTAGAGGCTGTAGAGATACCTGGGGGGCTTAGGGGTCGTGGGGGGCACAGATAGCTACGTCCAGGCTAGAGACATTCTGGTGGGCATTAGGGGCTTCATGAGGGGCACAAATATCTACGTCAGGGCTGGAGAGGTCCCTGGATGGCTTAGGGGGTTGTGGTGAGCATAGATACATACGTCCAGGCTGTAGTGGTCCCTGGGGGTTTAAGGAGTTGGTAAGGGTCACAGAAACCTACGTATGGTCTGGAGGGGTCCCTGGGGGACTTAAGGGTTTGTGGTTGCGCAGATACCTACGTACCGGTTGGAGGGGGCCCTGGGTAGCTTAGGGGGTTTGTGTGGCGTACACATAGCTATAACCAGGCTGGTGGGGGCCCTATGGGTCTTAGAAGGCTGGTGATACCTATGTAGGGACTGGAGAAGTCCTGGGGAGGGCTTTTGGGGTTCCTGGAAGTCACAAATATCTACGTCCAGGCTGGAGGAGTTCTGGGGGTATTAGGGAGTTGTGCGGGGGCACAGATACCTATATCGAGGCTGTAGGGGTCCTGGGGTTGCTTTGGGGCATTTTGGGGTACAGATACCTTCTTCCATGCTGTAGGGGTCGCTGGGAGGATCAGTGGGTTCGTGAGGGTGCACAGATATCTACGTCCAGTCTATAGGGATCCTGGGGGGCGGGCTTAGGGGTTTGTAAGGGGCACAGATACATTCACCCAGGCAAGAGGGGTCCTAGGGACCTTAGGGTTTTCATGCTGGGCCCAGATACCTGCGTCTAGGCTGGAGGGGTTTTGGGGGTCTTAGGAGGGTTGTGTGGGCACAGATACCTATGTCGATGCTGGAGGGGTCCTGTCATGTCTTAGCGGATTCATGGGGTCAGAGATACCTACATCTAGGCTGGAGGGGTTCCGGGGGGATTAGGTGTGTTTGGGGGGGGGAACAGATACCTACATCCTGATGGTAGGTGGCCCTGGGTAGCTTAGGCGGTTTTTGTCAGTCACAGATACAAACATCCATGCTGTAGGGGTCCCGAGGGACTTTGTGGGGCTCTAGGGGTCACAGATACCTACCTACAGTCTGGAAGGTTCCTGTGGGTATTAAGGGGTGTGTGGGGCATACAGATGCCTACATCTGGGCTTGTGGGTTCCCTGGGGAGCTTAGAGGTTTGTGGAGAGCACAGATACCATTATCCAGGCTAGATGGGTCCTGGTGGGATTAGGGGGTTGTGGGGGGCACAGATACCTATGTAAGCAGAAGCAGGATGAACTCTACCCTCACATCTGGTGGTGAATTATGGCAAGTGTGGAAAAGGATTTCAGGGTCTGATCATGTTTGCATAGACACACCCACCGTGCGTGACACGGCCACGGCAGCCTGGGATGGTTACTTTCGCAGCTATGGTATCCCCAGTTTATTTGTTGTTGGGGTGTGAGATGTGGAGTGTTGTCACCCTGATTGTGTGGATGAGGAACTGTGAAACAGCTTTGAGACAGGGATTCTCACCATCAGTTGAGTGGCACTCACTAGACAAGGGAGTGGGCTCCTTGGATGAGCCAGAAACACCAATTGCATCTTCTTCTCTTTTAACAGTTGAACAGTAGAGCTGGTTGTTGAATTTCTTAATAACTGAAGATCCAGGTTCCTGAGCTGAAGTCATTGAAGTGCTGTGTTAAATAGTGGGGGAGTTTGACAGAATATTGCAGAGCAGCTGATGGAGAAGAGCAGTTTGTGGAACACTTGGAATGGCTCACGGAGTGAAGTAAGCTAAGCAGTTTTTGGAGACAGCTGGAGCAGATCACAGGTTGGCTGGTGGAGCAGAGCAGCTGGTGGACTGAGCTGAGCAGTTTGTGGGAAAGGTAGAAGCAGAATCCCACGGAGAGGCAGGGCAGACAGCAGTGGACCATGTAAGGTGCCCCTTTCTACCCAGCCTGGCAGGGGGGAAAACCCGGCAGATAGACTCTTGAACTCTGGGGCTGCGGGACTGTGGGTGATTATGGGGTTGCTGGAGTCTTGAAATATTTGAGGTATTGTACTTTGGAGTCTTGGGGTGATTTGGAGATTGCTAGATTCTAGAGCCCAGAGAAAATGACACGGCCTAGTTGACGTGTTTTCCAAATTTAATGCTATGTTGTTTATCTCATGTTATTAAACATTTTCTGCTATACCCAGATTCTATGATTGCGAGAGGGGAAGTATTGCCTCTTTGAGGCACCTAGGGGTGTGTATGTAAAATTTTCCCATGTCACTGGGTGAGGGCTCGATCTGGTTTGCATTACGTAATGGGGAAGGGACCCCTATGTATTGAACCCAGTCCTTGCTGCTATCAATTCAGCCTGGCAGACGGGTTCCACCTATGTCCAGGCTGAAGGGGTCCCTGGGGGTTTTAGGGGGTTCCTGGGGGGCACAGAGATCTAGGTCCAGGCTGTAGGGGTCCCTGGGGGGCTCAGGGGTTTGGTGGGGGGCACAGATACCTACGTCCCAGCTGCAGGTGTCCCAGAGGGGCTTAGGGGGTGTCATGGAGTGTGGTGGAATCTGGCCCTGCACCCCTCTTCCAGGGACACACAGTGACTCAGCCAGCCAGTAAAACAGAGGGTTGTTTTGGCCAACAGGAACGAAGGATACAGCAGGGCTTTGGGGCACAACCAGGACCCGTCAGTCGAGTCCTTCTGGGGGTTCAGGAAGCTTAGTTCCCAGTTTGGGATTCTCTGAATTCCAACTACCCAGCTCCAAACCAAAACTGAACTAACTCCCTCCAGCCGACCTCTTCCTGTGTCCAGCTTCCCGGGCAAAGGTGCTCACTCTCTCAGCCCTGCCAACTCGAGTTACAGGCTTAGGTCCTGTCCCTCACCTAAAGTCACCCCCTGCTCTCCCATCCCCCACACAGACAGTCCCCACTCCATCACAGTAATGCCCAGAGCATTTTGCGTATGGAGCAACAGTAACACTGTGTGGCCATGCAGGGTAATGCCCAGAGCATTTCCCCCGTGGAGCAACAGTGACACCATGTGCCCACGCAGGGTAATGCACAGAGCATTTCCCCACATGGAGCAACAGTGACACCGTGTGACCACACAGGGTAATGCACAGAACATTTCCTGCATGGAGCAAGAGTGGCACCGTGTGGTCACGCAGGGTAATACACAGAGCTTTTCCTGCATGGAGCAACAGTGACACTGTGTGGCCACACAGGGTAATGCACAGAACATTTCCTGCATGGAGCAAGAGTGGCACCGTGTGGTCACGCAGGGTAATACACAGAGCATTTCCTGCATGGAGCAAGAGTGGCACCGTGTGGCCACGCAGGGTCATACACAGAGCATTTCCCCGCATGGAGCAACAGTGGCACCGTGTGGCTACGTAGGGTAATGCACAGAGCATTTCCCCGCATGGAGCAACAGTGACACCGTGTGGCCACACAGGGTAATGCACAGAGCATTTCCCGCATGGAGCAAAAGTGGCACCGTGTGGCCACGCAGGGTAATGCACAGAGCATTTCCTGCATGGAGCAACAGTGACACCGTGTGGCCACACAGGGTAATGCACAGAGCATTTCACCGCATGGAGCAACAGTGGCACCGTGTGGCTACGTAGGGTAATGCACAGAGCATTTCCCCGCATGGAGCAACAGTGACACCGTGTGGCCACACAGGGTAATGCACAGAGCATTTCCCGCATGGAGCAACAGTGGCACCGTGTGGCCACGCAGGGTAATGCACAGAGCCTTTCCTGCATGGAGCAACAGTGACACTGTGTGGCCATGCAGGGTAATGCACAGAGCATTTCACCGCATGGAGCAACAGTGACACCGTGTGGCCACACAGGGTAATGCACAGAGCATTTCCTGCATGGAGCAACAGTGACACTGTGTGGCCATGCAGGGTAATGCACAGAGCATTTCCTGCATGGAGCAACAGTGACATCGTGTGGACATGCAGGTTAATACACAGAGCATTTCCTGCATGGAGCAACAGTGACACCATGTGGCCACACAGGGTAATGCACAGAGCATTTCCCCGCATGGAGCAACAGTGACACCATGTGGCCACGCAGGGTAATGCACAGAGCATTTCCCCGCATGGAGAAACAGTGACACCGTGTGGCCACACAGGGTAATGCACAGACCATTTCCTGCATGGAGCAACAGTGGCACCGTGTGGCCACACAGGGTAATGCACAGAGCATTTCCTGCATGGAGCAACAGTGACACCATGTGGCCACACAGGGTAATGCACAGAGCATGACACCTACGTGGAGGCTGTAGAGATCCCTCGAGGGCTTACGGGGGTTCGTAGGGTCACAGGTACCTACATCCAGTATGGGCGGGACCCTGGGAGAGTTAAGGGGGTTGTGAGGGGCATAGGTACTTGTGTCCAGGCTGTAGAGGTCCTGGTGGGGATTAAAGGCTTCCTGGAGGACAACAATATCTACGTCCAGGCTGAAGGGGTCCCTGGACGCTTAGGGGGTTGTGGTGAGCGCAGTGATCCCTGGGGGTATAGGGACTTGGTGAGGGGCACAGATACCTATGTATGTCCTGGAGGGGTCCCTGAGGGGGGGCTTAGTGATAGTGTAGGAGACACAGATACCTACGTCCAGGCTATAGGCATTCTGGGGGGGCTTAGGGCTTTGGGGGGGCACAGATACCTACATCCAGGCTGGAGGGGTCCCGGGGGGCTTAGGTGGTTTGTGGGGAGGGGCACAGATATGTACATCCAGGCTGGAGAGGTTCCGGAGAGGATTAGGGGTTTTTGCGGATGGCAGAGATACCTATCTCCATACTCTAGGGGTCCCGGGGGGCTTAGGGTTTTTTGGGAGGCACAGATATCTATGTCCAGGTTGGAGTGGTTCCTGGGGGGTTTAGGGAGTTCCTGGGGGGCACAGATACCTAGGTCCATGCTGTAGGGGTCCCTGGGTGGATTAGGGGTTTTCTGGGTGGCAGAGATACCTACGTCTAGGCTGTAGGGGTCCCTGGGAGGCTTAGGGGGTTTGTGGGGGGCAGCGATACCTACTTCCAGGCAATAGGGCTTCCAGGGGGAATTAGTGTGTTGGGGGGGCACAGATACCTAGGTTCAGGCTGGAGGGTTCCCGGGGGGGGCTTAGGCCGTTTGTGTTGGGCACAGATATCTGCATCCAGGCTGGAGGGGTCCCTGGGGGGGCTAAAGCGGTTTCTGGTGGGCACAGATAACTACCTCCAGGCTGGAGGGGTTTCTCGGCACTTAGAGGTTGTGGGGGGCACAGATACTTCCATCCAGGCTGGAGGGTCCCTGGGGGGCTTAGCGGGTTCATGTGGGGCACAGATACCTAAGTCCAGGCTGGATGGGTCCAGGGGGGGCTTATGGGGTTCAGGGAGCACAGATGCTTATCTGTAGGCTATAGGGGTCCCTGGTGGGCTTAGGGGGTTTTGGGGGGGGCCCAGATACCCAAGTCCATGCTGTAGGCGTCCCTACAGGTGCTTATGGGTTCGTGGGGTGCACAGATACTTATGTCCAGTCTGGAGGGGACGGGGGGGTTGGGGTTTCATGAGGGGCACAGATACGAACCTCCAGGCTGTAGGAGTCCCAGGGAGGCTGTGGGAGTACAGATACCTACATCTAGTCTGGAGGGGTCCTGGGGGTTATAGGGGGTCTGTGGGGGGCACAGATACCTAGGTACAGGCTGTCGGTGTCCCGAGGAGATTAGACGGTTCACTGGGGGCTCAGATACATCCAGGCTGGATGTGTCCCGAGGAGCTTAGGGGGTTTGTGGGGTGCTCAGACACTTGTGTCCAGGCTGTAGGGATCCCTGGGAGGTTAGAGGTTCGTGGGGGTCACAGATAGGGACTTCCAGGCTGAAGGGGTCGCTGGGACGTTTAGGGGGTTTGTGGGAGTACAGATACCTACGTCCAGGCTAAAGGGGTAATGGGGGTGCTTAGGGAATCGGGGCGGACACAGATACCTACGTCCAGGGTCTAGGGGTCCCGAGGGGATTGGGGGTTGAGGGGGGAACAGATGCCTACGTCCTAGCTGAAGGGGTCCTGGGTGGTTTAGGAGGTTAGTTGGAGTCACAGATACCTAAGTCCAGGCTGTAGGGGTTCCTGGGGCATTCGGGGATTTCTGGGGGTCACAGATACCTACGTTCAGACTGGAAGGGTTCCAGAGGGCTTAGGAGATTTATAGGGGGACAGATACCAACATCCTGGCTGTAGGGGTTCCCATGGGGATTAGGTGGTTTATGGAGGGCACAGATTACTCATAGACTCATAGACTCTAGGACTGGAAGGGACCTCGAGAGGTCATCGAGTCCAGTCCCCTGCCCTCATGAGAGGACCAAATACTGTCTAGACCATCCCTAATAGACATTTATCTAACCTACTCTTAAATATCTCCAGAGATGGAGATTCCACAACTTCCCTAAGCAATCTATTCCAGTGTTTAACTACCCTGACAGTTAGGAACTTCTTCCTAATGTCCAACCTAAATCTCCCTTGCTGCAGTTTAAGCCCATTGCTTCTTGTTCTATCATTGGAGGCTAAGGTGAACAAGTTTTCTCCCTCCTCCTGATGACACCCTTTTAGATACCTGAAAACTGCTATCATGTCCCCTCTCAGTCTTCTCTTTTCCAAACTAAACAAACCCAATTCCTTCAGCCTTCCTTCATAGGTCATGTTCTCAAGACCTTTAATCATTCTTGTTGCTCTTCTCTGGACCCTCTCCAATTTCTCCACATCTTTCTTGAAATGTGGTGCCCAGAACTGGACACAATACTCCAGTTGAGGCCTAACCAGCGCAGAGTAAAGCAGAAGAATGACTTCTCGTGTCTTGTTTACAACACACCTGTTAATGCATCCCAGAATCATGTTTGCTTTTTTTGCAACAGTATCACACTGTTGACTCATATTAAGCTTGTGGTCCACTATGACCCCTAGATCTCTTTCTGCCATACTCCTTCCTAGACAGTCTCTTCCCATTCTGTATGTGTGAAACTGATTGTTCCTTCCTAAGTGGAGCACTTTGCATTTATCTTTATTGAACTTCATCCTGTTTACCTCAGACCATTTCTCCAACTTGTCCAGATCATTTTGAATTTTGACCCTGTCCTCCAAAGCAGTTGCAATCCCTCCCAGTTTGGTATCGTCCGCAAACTTAATAAGCGTACTTTCTATGCCAACATCTAAATCGTTGATGAAGATATTGAACAGAACCGGTCCCAAAACAGAACCCTGCGGAACCCCACTTGTTATACCTTTCCAGCAGGATTGGGAGCCATTAACAACTACTCTCTGAGAACGGTTATCCAGCCAGTTATGCACCCACCTTATAGTAGCCCCTTCTAAATTGTACTTTCCTAGCTTATCTATAAGAATATCATGTGAGACCGTATCAAATGCCTTACTAAAGTCTAGGTATATCACATCCACCGCTTCTCCCTTATCCACAAGGCTCGTTATCCTATCAAAGAACGCTATCAGATTAGTTTGACACGATTTGTTCTTTACAAATCCATGCCGGCTATTCCCTATCACCTTACCAGCTTCCAAGTGTTTGCAGATGATTTCTTTGATTACCTGCTCCATTATCTTCCCTGGCACAGAAGTTAAACTAACTGGTCTGTAGTTTCCTGGGTTGTTTTTATTTCCCTTTTTATAGATGGGTACTATATTTGCCCCCTTCCAGTCTTCTGGAATCTCCCCCGTCTCCCATGATTTCCCAAAGATAATAGCTAGAGGCTCAGATACCTCTTCCATTAACTCCTTGAGTATTCTAGGATGCATTTCATCAGGCCCTGGTGACTTGCAGGCATCTAACTTTTCTAAGTGATTTTTTATTTGCTCTTTCCTTATTTTCTCTTCTAAACCTACCCTCTTCCCGTAAGCATTCACTATACTAAACATTCCTTCAGACTTCTCAGTGAAGACCGAAACAAAGAAGTCATTAAGCATCTCTGCGATTTCCAAGTCTCCCTGGAGTTAGACCACTGGAGCTGGGGTCAGGGCCCCCACGGGTTGGGCCCCTGGAGCAGGGGTCAGGCAACGCACGGGTTGGGCCCCTGGAGCTGGGGTCAGGGCCCCTACGGATTGGGCGCCTGGATTTGGGGTCAGGACCCACACGAGTGGGGCCACTAGAGCTCGAGTCAGGGCCTACACTAGTTGGAGCCCTGGAGCTGTAGTCAGGGCCCCAACGAGATCGGCACCTGGAGCTGGGGTCAGGGCCCGCACAGGTTGGGCCCCTGGAGTTGCGGTTAGGGCCCAAGCGGGTTGGGCCCCTGGAGATGGGGTCAGGGCCCCCACGGGTTGGGCAACTGGAGCTGTGGTCAGGGCCTCACGGGTTAGGCCCCCGGTGCTGGCGTCAGGATCCACACGGGTTGGGCCCCTGGAGCTGGGGTCAGGGCCCACACGGGTTGGGCCTCTGGAGCAGGGGTCAGGGCCCCCACGGATGGGGCCTCTGGAGCTCGGGTCAGGGCCCGCACGGGTAGGTCCCCTGGAGCTGGGGTCAGGGCCCGCACAGGTTGGGCCCGTGGAGCTGGGGTCAGGGCAAGCACTTGTGGGGCCACTTGAGCTGGGGTTAGGGACCGAACGGGTTGGGCCCCTGGAGCTGAGGTCAGCGCCCCCACGGGTTTGGCTCCTGGAGCTGGGGTCAGGGCCTGCACGTGTTGGGCCCGTGGAGTTGGGGTCAGGGCAAGCACTTGTGGGGCCCCTGGGGCTGGGGTTTGGGACCGAACGGGTTGGGCCCCTGGAGCTGGGGTCATGGCCCCCACGGGTTAGGCCCCTGAAGCTGGGATAAGGGCCCCCATGGGTTGGGCCCCTGGAGCTGGGGTCAAGTCCCCCACAGGTTGGGCCTCTGGAGTTGGGGTCAGGACCCACACGGTTTGTGTCCCTGGAGCTGGGGTCAGGGCCCGCAAGGGTTGGGCAACTGGAGCTGTGGTCAGGGCCTCCACGGGTTGGGCATCTGGAGTTGGGGTCAGGCCCGCACGGGTTAGGCCTCTGGAGCTGGGGTCAGGGCCCCCACGGGTGGGGTCTGGGAGCTGGGGTCAGGGCCCGCACAGGTGGGGCATCTGGAGCTGGAGTCATGGCCCCCACGGGTTGGGCCACTGGAGCTGGGGTCATGGCCCCCACGGGTTGGGCCCCTGACCTGGGGTCAGCACCTCCATGGGTTGGGCCACTGGAGCTGTGGTCAGAGCCCGCACGGGTTGGGACCCTGGAGCTGGGGTAAGGGCCCCCACGGGATGGGGCCCTGGAGCGGGGGTCAGGGCCCCCACGGGTCGGGCCCCTGGAGCTGGGGTCAAGACCCACTCGGGTGGGGCCCCTGGAGCTGGGGTCAGGGCACCCACGAGTTTGGTCCTTCAGGTTGGGGTCAGGGCCCCCACGAGTTCGGCGCCTGGAGCTGGTGTCAGGGCCCGCACTGGTGGGGCCTCTGGAGCTGGGGTTAGGGCCCGCACGGGTTTGGCCACTGGACCTGGGGTGAGGGCCCCCACGAGGTCGGCGCCTGTTGCTGGGGTCAGGGCCCGCACGGGTTGAGACCCTGGAGCTGGGGTCAGTGCCCCCACGGGTGGGGCCCCTGGAGCTGGGGTCAGGGCCCGCACGGGTTGGGCCCGTGGAGCTGGGGTCAGTGCCCCCACGGGTGGGGCCCCTGGAGCTGTTGTTAGGGCCCGCACGGGTTGGGCCCCTGGAGCTGGGGTGATGGTCCCCACGGGTTGGGCCCTTGGAGCTGGGGTCAGGGCAAGCACTTGTGGGGCCCCTGGAGCTGGGGTTAGGGCGCGAATGGGTTGGGCCCCTGGAGCTGGGGTGATGATCCCCACGGGTTCGGCCCTTGGAGCTGGCTTAAGGGCCCCCACGGGTTAGGCCCCTGGAGCTGGGGTCAAGGCCCCCATGTGTTGGGCCCCTGGAGTTGGGGTCAGGGCCCGAACGGGTTAGGCCCCTGGAGCTGGGGTTAAGGCCCACACGGGTGGGGTCCGGGTGCTGGGGTCAGGGCCCGCACAGGTGGGGCATCTGGAGCTGGGGTTAGGGCGCGTACGGGTTGGGCCACTGTAGCTGGGGTCATTGCCCCCATGGGTTGGGCCCCTGGAGCTGGGGTCAGGACACTCACGGGTTGGGCCCCTGGAGGAGGGCCTGACCCCAACTCCCTGGGCCCAACCCGTGTGGGCCATGACCCCAGCTCCAGAGGCCAAATCAGTGGGGGCCTTGACCCCAGCTCCAGGCGCCGAACTCGTGGGGTCCTGACGCCACCCTCAAGAACTCAACCCGTGGGGGCCCTGACGCCAGCTCCACGGCCTAACCCGTGGGGGCCATGACTCCAGCTCCAGAGGCCCAACCCGTGCGTGCCCTAACCCCAGCTCCAGATGCCCCACCTGTGCGGGCCCTGACCCCAGCTCCTGGACCCCACCCGTGCGGGCTCTGACCCCAACTCCAGGGGCGCAACCCGTCGGAGCCCTGACCCCAGCTCCAGGGGCCCAACCCGTGCGGGCCATGAACCCAGCTCCAGGGGCCCAACCGTGCGGGCCCTTACCCAAGCTCCAGGGGCACAATCCGTGTGGACCCAGACCTCAGCTCCAGGGGCCCAACCCGTGGGGGCCCTGACCCCAGCTCCAGGGGCCCAACCCGTGTGGGCCATGACCCCAGCTCCAGAGACCAAACCAGTGGGGGCCTTGACCCCAGCTCCAGGCGCCGAACTCGTGGGGTCCTGACGCCACCCTCAAGAACTCAACCCGTGGGGGCCCTGGCGCCAGCTGCACGGCCTAACCCGTGGGGGCCATGACTCCAGCTCCAGAGGCCCAACCCGTACGCGCCCTAAACCCAGCTCCAGATGCCCCACCTGTGCGGGCCCTGACCCCAGCTCCCGGACCCCACCCGTGGGGGCCCTGACCCCAGCTCCAGAGGCCCAACCCATGCGGGCCCTGACCCCAACTCCAGGGGCCCAACCCGTCGGGGCCCTGACCCCAGCTCCAGGGGCCCAACCCGTGCGGGCCATGAACCCAGCTCCAGGGGCCCAACCGTGCGGGCCCTTACCCAAGCTCCAGGGGCACAATCCGTGTGAACCCAGACCCCAGCTCCAGGGGCCCAACCCGTGCGGGCCCTGACCCCTGCTCCAGGGGCCAAATCCGTGAGGGCCCTGACCCCAGCTCCAGGGGCCCCACCAGTGCGGGCTCTGACCCGAGCTCCTGGGGCCCAACCCGTGGGGGCCCTAACCCTAGCTCCAGGGGTCTGACCCGCGCGGGCCCTTACCCCAGCTCGAGGGGCCCAACCCGGGGGGGCCCAGACCCCAGGTCCAGGGGCCCAACCCGTGCGGGTCGTGACCCGAGCTCCAGGGGCCACACCCGTGGGGAGCCTGACCCCAGCTCTAGAGACTCAACCCATGTTGCCTCTGACCCCAGCTCCAGGCGCCCAACCCGTGTTGGCCCTGTCCTCAGCTCCAGGGGCCCCACCCGTGTTGGCCCTGACCCAATCTCCAGGGGCACAACCCGTGGGGGCCCTGACCCCAGCTCCGGGGGACCAACCCATGCGGGCCCTGACCGCAGCTCCAGGGGCCCAATCCGTTGGGGCTGTGACCCCAGCTCCATGAGCTCCACCCGTGTGGACCCTGACCCCATCTCCAGGGGCCCAACCCGTTCGGGCCCTGACCCTAGCTCCAGTGGCCCATCCTGTGCGGGCCGTCACTCCTGCTCTACGGGCACAACCCGTGCGTGCCCTCACCTCTGCTCCAGGGGCCCAAACCCTAGGGCCCTCAACCCAAACTCCAGGGGCCCAACCCCTCAGGGCCCCAACCGAAGCTCCAGGGGCCCAACCCCTGGAGGCCCCAACCCCAGCTCCAGAGGCCCAACCCCTGGGGGCTCCAATCGCAGCTTCAGGGGCCCAACCCCTGGGGGCCCCAACCGCAGCTCCAGGGGCTCAACCCCTGGGGACCCCAACCCCAGCTCCAGGGGCTCAACCCCTGGGGGCCCCAACTGTAGCTCCAGGGGCCCAAGCCCTGGGGCTTCAACCCCAGCAATAGGGTCCCAGCCCCGTGGGCCCCAACCGCAGCTCGAGGGGCCTAACCCCTCAGAGCAAAAACCCCAGCAATAGGGGCGCAGCCCCTGGAGACCCCAACCCCAGTTCCAGGGGCCCAACCCCTGGGGGCCCCAACCGTAGCTCCAGGGGCCCAACCCCTGGGGTCACAACCCCAGCGCCAGGGGCCCAAACCCTGCGGGCCCAACGTCAGCAATAGGGGCCCTACCCCTGGGGGCCCCAATCCCAGCTCCAGGGGTCCAACCCCTGGGGGCAACAACCGTAGCTCCAGGGCCCCAACCCCTGGGGGCCCCAACCGTAGCTGCAGGAACCCAACCCCTGGGGGTCCCAACCGCAGCTCCAGGTGCCCAACCCCTGGGGGCCCCAGCCGCAGAAAAAGGGGCCCAGGACCTGGCGGCCCCAACCCCAGCTCCGGGGTCGCAACCCCTGGGGGCCCCAACCGAAGCTCCAGGGGCCCAACCCCTCGGGGCCCCAACCCCAGCTCCAGGAGCCCAATCCCTGGGGGCCCCAACCGCAGCAATAGGGGCCCAGCCCCTAGGGCCCCAACCCCAGCTCCAGGGGACCAAACCCTGGTGAGCACCAACCCCAGCTCCAGGGGCCCAATCCCTGGGGCCCTCAACCCCAGGTCCAGGGGCCCAACCCCTGGGGGCCCCAACCCCAGCTCCAAGGCCCAACCCCTGGGGGCTCGAACCCCAGGTCCAGGGGCCTAACCCCTGGTGACCCCAACCCAAGGTCCAGGGACCCAAACCCTGGGGGCCACAACCGTAGTTCCAGGGGCCCAACCCCTGGGGGTCTGAACCCCAGCAATAGGGACCCAAGCCCTGGAGGCCACAACCCCAGCTCCAGGGGCCCAACCCCTGGGGGCCCCAACCGTAGCTCCAGGGGCCCAACCCCTGGGGGTCTGAACCCCAGCAATAGGGACCCAAGCCCTGGAGGCCACAACCCTATCTCCAGAGGCCCAACCCCTGGGGGCCCCAACCGTAGCTCCAGGGGCCCAACGCCTGGGGGCCCTAACCCCAGCTCCAGGGGTCCAAATCCTGGAGGTCCCATTCCCAGCTCCAGGGGCCCAACCCCTGAGAGGCCCCAACACCAGCAATAGGGTCTCAACCACTGGGGGCCCCAACCCCACCTCCAGGGGCCCCACCCCTGGGACCCCAACCATAGCTCCACGGGCCCAACCCCTGGGGGCCCCAACCGTAGCTCCAGGGGCCCAGCCCCTGGGGGACCCAACCCTAGCTCCAATGGCCCAACCCCTGGGGGTCCCAACCGTAGATCCAGGGGCCCAACCTCTGGGGGCCCCAACCATAGCTCCAGGGGCCCAAACCCTGGGAACCCTAACCCCAGCAATAGGGGCTCAGTCCCTTCGGGCCCCAACCCCAGCTCCAGGGGCCCAACCCCTGGAGGCCCCAACTGTAGCTCAAAGAGCCCAACCCCTGGTGGACACAACCCCAGCAATATGGGCCCAACCCCTGGGGGCCCCAACCCTAGCTCCAGGGGTCCAACCCCTGGGGGCCCAAACCGTAGTTCCAGGGGTCCAGTCCCCGGGGGCCCCAACCCCAGCAATAGGGGCCCAAACCCTGGGGGCCCCAACTCCAGCTCCAGGGGCCCAACCCCTGGGGTCCCGAGCCGTAGCTCCAGGGGCCCAACCTCTGGGGGTCCCAACCGTAGCTTCAGGGGCCCAAACCGTGGGGATCCCAAACCCAGCAATAGGGGCCCAACGCCTGGGGGCGCCAACCCCAGCTCCAGGGGCCCAACCCCTGGTGGCCCCAAAAGTAGTTCCAAAGGCCCAACCCCTGGAGACCCCAAGCCCAGCTCCAGGGGCCCAACCCCTGGAGGCCCCAAAAGTAGCTCCAGGGGCCCAACCCCTGGGGGCCCCAACTCTGGCTTCAGAGGCCCAACCCCTGGGGGCCCAACACCAGCAATAGGGACCCAACCCCTGGGGGCCCCAACTCCAGCTCCACGGTCCCAACCCCTGGGGCCCCAACCGTAGCTCCAGGGGCCCAACCCCAGGGGGCCCCAACTGTGGCTTCAGGGGCCCAACCCCTGAGGGCCCAACCCCAGCAATAGGGGCCCAACCCCTGGGGTCCCAAACCCCAGCTCCTGGGGCCCAACCCCTGGGGCCCCAACCGTAGCTCCATGTCCCAACCCCGGGGGCCCCAACAACAGCAATAGGGGCCCAGACCCTGTGGGCCCGAACCCCTGCTCCAGGGGCCCAACCCATGGGAGCCCCAACCGTAGTTCCAGGGGCTCAAACCCTGGGGGCCACAACCCCAGCAATAGGGCCCCAAACCCTGGGGGCCACAACCCCAGCTCCAGGGACAAAACACCTGGGGGCCTCAGCCCCAGCAATAGGGGCCAAACCCCGGGGAGCCCCAACCCCAGCTCCAGGGGCCCAACCCCTGGGGGTCCCAACCGTAAATCCAGGAGCCCAACCCCTAGGGGCCACAACCCCAGCAATAGGGCCCCAAACCCTGGGGGCCACAACCCCAGCTCCAGGGGCCCAACCCTTCGTGGCCCCAATCCCAGCTCCAGGGGCCCAACCCCTGGGGCTCTCAACTCCAGCTCCAGGGGCCCAACCCCTGGGGGCCCCAACCGTAGCTCCAGGGGCCCAAGTCCTGGGGGCCCCAACCCCAGCAATAGGAGCCCAACCCCTGAGGGCTCTAACCCCAGGTCCAGGGTCCCAATCCCTAGGGGCCCCAACCCCAGCTCCAGGGTCCAAACCCCTGAGGTCCCCAACCCCAGCAATATTGGCACAACCCCTGGGGGCCCCAACCCCACCTCCAGGGGCCCAACCCATGGGGGCCCCAACCGTAGCTCCAGGGGCCCAACCCCTGGGGGCCCCAACCCCAGATCCAGGGGTCCAACCCCTGGGGCCCCAACCGTAGCTCCTGGGGCCCAACCCCTGGGGGCCCCAACCCCAGCTCCAATGGCCCAACCCCTAGGGATCCCAACCGTAGCTCCAGGGGCCCAACCCCTTGGGGCCTCAACCCGAGCTCCAAGGGCCGAACCCCTTGGGCCCAAACCGTAACTCCAGGGACCCAACCCCTGGAGCCCCAACCCCACCTCCAGGGGCCCAACCCCTGGGGTCCTTAACCCCAGCTCAAGGTGCCCAACCCCTGGGGGCCCCAACTGTAGCTCCAGCGGCCCAACCCCTGGGGGCCTCAACCCCAGCTCCAGGGTCCCAACCCCTGGGGGCCCCAACCCCAGCAATACGGGCCCAGACCCTGGGGGCCCCAACCCCAGCTCCAGGGTCCCAAACCCTGGAGACTCCAACCGTAGCTCCAGGGGCCCAACCTCTGGGGGCTCCATCCATAGCTCCAGGGGACCAACCCCTGGGGGCCCCAACCGTAGCTCCAGGGGTCAACTCCTGGGAGCCCCAGCCCCAGCAATAGGAGCCCAACCCCTGGGGGCACCAACCGTAGCTCCAGGGACCAACCTCTGGGAGCCCCAAACCCAGCTCCCGGGACCCAACCCCTGGGGGCCGCAACCCCAGCAATAGGGGCCCAGCCCCTGGGGGCCCCAACCCCAGCTCCAGGGGCCCAAACTCTGCGGCCCTCAACCCCAGCTAAAGGGGCCCAACCCGTCGGGACAGCAACCGTAGCTCCAGGGACCTGTTAGCCCCAACCCCAGCTTCCGGGTCCCTACCCCGGGGGCCCCAATCCCAGCTCCAGAGGCCCAACCCCTGGTGGCCCCAACCGCAGCTCTACGGGCCCAACCCCTGGGGCCATCAACCCCAGCTAAAGGGGCCCAACCCGTGGGGAGAGCAACCGTAGCTCCAGGGACCAAACCCTGTTAGTCCCAACCCCAGCTCCCGGGCTCAACCTCATGGGCCCCAACCCCAGCTCCAGGAGCCCAACCCCTTTCGGGCCCCAACCGTAGCTTCAGGGGCCCAACCCCTGGGGCCCTCAACCCCAGCTCCAGGGGTCCAACCCCTGGGGGCCCCAACCCCAGCTCCAGGGGCCCAAACCCTGGGGCCCTCAACCCCAGCTCCAGGGGCCCTAACCCTGGGGCCCTCAACCCCAGTTCCAGGGCCCAACCCCTGGAGTTCCAAATCACAGCTCCAGGGGCCCAACTCCTGGGGGCCCCAACCGTAGCTCAAGGGGCCCAACCCATGGGGGTCCCAACCCCAGCTATGACGGTCCAACCCCTGGGGGCCCCAACCCAAACTCCAGGGGCCCAACCCCTTTGGGGCCCCAATTGTAGCTCCAGCGGCCCAATCCCTGGGGGCCCCAACCCAAGCACCAGGGGCCCAACCCCTGGGGCCCTAAAACCCAGCTCTAGGAGGCCAACCCCTAGGGGCCCCAACCGTAGCTCCAGGGGAAAAACCCCTGGAGGCCCCAATCCCAGGAATAGGGGCCCAACCCCTGGGAGCCCCAACCACAACTCTAGGGGCCCGACTCCTGGGGACCCCAACCGTAACTCCAAGGGCCCAACCGCTTGGGGCCCCAACCCCAGCTCCAGGGGCCCAACCCCTGGGGCCCCAACCGTAGTTCCAGGGGCCCAACCCCTGGGGGCCCCAAACGTAGCTCCAGGGGCGCAACAACTCGGGGACCCAACCCAAGCAGTAGGGGCCCAACCCCTGGGGGCCCCAACCGTAGCTCTATGGGCCCAACCCCTGGGGCCCCAACCCCAGCAATAGGGAGCCAACCTCTGGAGCCTCAACCGTAGCTCCAGGGGCCCAACACCTGGGGGCCCCACCCACAGCTCCAGGGGCCTAAACCCTGGGGGCCCCAACGTTAGCTCCAGGGTCCCAACCCCTGGGAGTCCCAACCCCAGCTCCAGAGGTCCAACCCCTTTGAGGCCCCAACCATAGCTCCAGGGGCCCATGCCCTGAGGGCCCCAACCATAGCTTCAGGGGCCCAACCCCTGGGGCCCTCAACCCCAGCTCTAGGGGCCGAACCCCTCGGGATAACAACCGTAGCTCCAGGGGCCCAATCCCTCGGGTCCCCAACCCCAGAAATACGGTCCCAGCCCCTGGGGCCCGAACCGTATCTCCAGGGGCCCAGCCCCTGGGGGCCCCAACCCCAGCTCCAAGGGCCCAAACCCTGGGGGCCCCAACCGTAGCTCCAGCGGCCCAACCCCTGGGGGCCCAAACCATAGCTCCAGGAGCCCAACCCCTGGGGGCCCCAACCCCAGTTTCAGAGGCCCAACACTTACGGGCCCCAACCCCAGCAATAAGGGCCCAGCCCCTGGGGCCCGAACCCCAGCTCCAGGGGCCCAAACCCTGGGGGCCCGAAGCCCAGCTCCAGGGGCCCAACCCCTGGGTCCCCAACCGTAGCTCCAAGGGCCCAACCCCGGGGGCCCCAACTGTAGCTTCAGGGTCGCAACCCCTC
This sequence comes from Gopherus flavomarginatus, assembly GCF_025201925.1. Lineage (NCBI taxonomy): Eukaryota > Metazoa > Chordata > Testudines > Testudinidae > Gopherus > Gopherus flavomarginatus. Next base: position 764,562 of record NW_026115095.1, read on the forward strand.
GGGGCCCCAACTCCAGCAATAGTGGCCCAGCCTCTCGAGGCCAAAAGCCCAGGTCCAGGGGCCCAACCTCTGGGGGCCCCAAGCCCAGCTCTAGGGGCCCAACCCGTCGGGGCCCGAACCGTAGCTCCAGGGGCCCAACCCCTGGGGGCCCAAACCCCAGCTCCAGGGGCCCAACCCCTCAGGGCCCCAACCGTATCTCCAGGGGCCCAACCCCTGAGGGCTCAACCCCAGCAATAGGGGCCCAGTCCCTGGGGCCCAAACCATAGCTCCAGGGGCCCAACCCCTGGGGCCCTCAACCCCAGCTCCAGCGGCTCAATCCCTCTGGACCCCAACTGTAGCTCCAGGGGCCCAACCCCTGGATGCCCCAACCCTAGTAATAGGGGCCCAAAGCTTCTAGGCCCCAACCGTAGCTCCAGGGGCCCAACCCCTTGGGGCCCGAACCCCAGAAATAGGGGCCCAGCCCCTGGGGACCGAACCGTATCTCCAGGGGCCCAGCCCCTGGGGGCCCCAACCACAGCAATAGGGGTCCAACCCCTGGGGGGTCCAACCCCAGCTCCAGGGACCCAACCCCTGGGGACCCCAACCGTAGCTCCAGGGGCCCAACCCCTGGGGCCCCCAACCCCAACTCCAGCGGCCAAACCCCTTGGGGCCCCAACCGTAGCTCCAGGGGCCCAACCCCTGGGGGCCACAACCCCAGCAATAGGGGCCCAACCCCTGGGGGCCTCAACCCAAACTCCAGGGGAACAACCCCTGGGGGCCCCAACCCCAGCTCCAGGGGCCCAATCCCTGGTGCCACAACCGTAGCTCCAACGGCCCAACCCCTGGGGGCCCCAAACCGTTGCTCCAGGGGCCCAACCCCTAGAGGCCACAACCCCAGCTCCAGGGGCCCAACCCCAGGGAGCCCCAACCCCAGCTCCAGGGTTCCAACCCCTGGGGCCCCAACCGCAGCTCCAGGGGTCTAAGCCCTGGGGGCCCCAACCGTACCTTCAGAGGCCCAAACCCTGGGGGCCAAACCCCCACCAATAGGGGCCTAGCTCCTGAGGGGCTCAACCCCAGCAATAGGGGCCCAACCCCTGGGGGCCCCAACCCCAGCAATAGGGGCCCAACCCGTCGGAGCCCGAACCGTAGCTCAAGGGGCCCAACCCCTGGGGGCCCAAACCCCAGCTCCAGGGGCCCAACCCCTCGGGGCCCCAACCGTATCTCCAGGGGCCCAACCCCTGAGGGCTCAACCCCAGCAATAGGGGCCCAGTCCCTGGGGCCCATACCATAGCTCCAGGGGCCCAACCCCTGGGGCCCTCAACCCCAGCTCCAGCGGCTCAATCCCTCTGGACCCCAACTGTAGCTCCAGGGGCCCAACCCCTGGATGCCCCAACCCTAGTAATAGGGGCCCAACGCTTCTAGGCCCCAACCGTAGCTCCAGGGGCCCAACCCCTTGGGGCCCGAACCCCAGAAATAGGGGCCCAGCCCCTGGGGACCGAACCGTATCTCCAGGGGCCCAGCCCCTGGGGGCCCCAACCCCAGCTCCAGGGGCCCAACCCCTGGGGGCCCCAACCACAGCAATAGGGGTCCAACCCCTGGGGGGTCCAACCCCAGCTCCAGGGACCCAACCCCTGGGGACCCCAACCGTAGCTCCAGGGGCCCAACCCCTGGGGCCCCCAACCCCAACTCCAGCGGCCAAACCCCTTGGGGCCCCAACCGTAGCTCCAGGGGCCCAACCCCTGGGGGCCACAACCCCAGCAATAGGGGCCCAACCCCTGGGGGCCTCAACCCAAACTCCAGGGGAACAACCCCTGGGGGCCCCAACCCCAGCTCCACGGGCCCAATCCCTGGTGCCACAACTGTAGCTCCAACGGCCCAACCCCTGGGGGCCCCAAACAGTTGCTCCAGGGGCCCAACCCCTAGAAGCCACAACCCCAGCTCCAGGGGCCCAACCCCAGGGAGCCCCAACCCCAGCTCCAGGGTTCCAACCCCTGGGGCCCCAACCGCAGCTCCAGGGGTCTAAGCCCTGGGGGCCCCAACCGTACCTTCAGAGGCCCAAACCCTGGGGGCCAAACCCCCACCAATAGGGGCCTAGCTCCTGAGGGGCTCAACCCCAGCAATAGGGGCCCAACCCCTGGGGGCCCCAACCCCAGCTTCAGGGGCCCAACCCCTCCGGGCCCCAACCGTAGCTTCAGGGGCCCAACCCCTGGGAGCCCCAACCCCAGCAATAGGGGCCCAACCTCTGGGGGCCCCAACCGTAACTTCAGTGGCCCAACCCCTGGGGGCCCCAACCGTAGCCCTAGGGAAACAACCCCTGGGCCCCAACCCCAGCAATAGTGGCCCAACTCCTGGGGGCCCCAAGCGTAGCTCCAGGGGCCCAACCCCTGGGGGCCCCAACCCCAGCTCCAGGGGCCCAAACCCTGGGGCCCTCAACCCCAGCTCTAGGGGCCCAGCCCCTGGGGGCCCCAACCGTAGTTCCAGGGGCTCAACTCCTGGGGTCCCAAACCCAACTTCAGGGGCCAAACCCCTCGGGGCCCCAACCCCAGCAATAGGGGCCCAGCCCCTGGGGGCCCCAACCCCCGCTCCAGGGGCCCAAACCCTGGGGCTCTTAACCCGAGTTCCAGGGACCCAACCCCTGGGTGCCCCATTCCCAGCTCCAGGGGCTCAACCCCTGGGGGCCCCAACCGTAGCTCCAGTGGCAAAACCCCTGGGGGCCTCAACCCCATCTGCAGGAGCTAAACCCCTGAGGGCCCCAACCGTAGCTCCAGAGACCCAACCCCTGGGGTCCCCAACCGTAGCTCCAGGGACCCAACCCCTGTGGGTCCCAACCCCAGCAATAGAGGCCCAACCCCTGGCGGCTCAACCCCAGCTCCAGGGGCCCAAACCCTGGGGGCCCGAACCCCAGCACCAGGGTCCCAACCCCTGGGGCCCCTACCCCAGCTCCAGGGGCCCAAGCCCTGGGGTCCTCAACCCGAACTCCAGGGGCCCAACCCCTGCGGACCCCAACCGTAGCTCCAGGGGCCCAACCCCTGGGGGACCCAACCCCAGCTCCAGAGGCCCAACACCTCGGGGCCCCAACCCCAGCAATAGGGACCCAGCCCCTGGGGCCCCAACCGTATCTCCAGGGGCGCAACTCCTGGGGGACCCAATCCCAGCTCCAGGGGCCCAACCCCTGGGGTCTCCAACCCGAGCAATAGGGGCCCAGCCCCTCGAGGCCTCAACCCCAGTTCCAGGGGCTCAACCCCTGGGGGCCCCAACCCCAGCTCTAGGGGCCCAACCCGTGGGGTCCCCAACCGTAGTTCCAGCGGCCCAACCCCTGGGGGCCCCAACCCCAGCGCCAGGGGCCCAACCCCTGGGGCCCCAACCGTAGCTGCAGGGGCCTAACCCCTTGGGCCCCCAACCGTAGTTCCAGGGGCCCAACCCCTGGAGCCCCAACCGTAGCTCCAGGGTCCCAACCCCAACTCCAGGGGCCAAACCCCTGGGGGCTCCAACCCCAGGAATAGGGGCCCAGCCCCTGGGGGCCCCAACCCCCGCTCCAGGGGCCCAAACCCTGGGGCCCTTAACCCGAGTTCCAGGGACCCAACCCCTGGGTGCCCCATTCCCAGCTCCAGGGGCTCAACCCCTGGGGGCCGCAACCGTAGCTCCAGAGGCCCAACCCCTGGGGGACCCAACCCCAGCTCCAGAGGCCCAACACCTGGGGGCCCCAACCCCAGCAATAGCGACCCAGCCCCTGGGGCCCCAAGCGTAGCTCCAGGGGCCCAACTCCTGGGGGACCCAACCCCAGCTCCAGGGGCCCAACACCTGGGGTCTCCAACCCGAGCAATAGGGGCCCAGACCCTCGAGGCCCCAACCCCAGTTCCAGGGGCCCAACCCCGGGGGACCCCAACCCCAGCGGCAGGGGCCCAACCCCTGGGGCCCCAACCGTAGCTGCAGGGGCCTAACCCCTTGGGGCCCCAATAGTAGTTCCAGGGGCCCAACCCCTCGAGCTCCAACCGTAGCTCCAGGGGCCCAAACTCTGGGGCCCTCAACCCCAGCTCCAGGGACCGAACCCCTGGGGGCCCCAACCGTAGCTACAGGGGCCCAACCCAAGCTCATCCCGACCCCAGCTCCAGGGTTCCAACCCCTGGGGCGCAAACGTAGCTCCAGGGGCCCAAGTCCTGGGGGCCCCAACCGTGGCTTCAGGGGCTCAACCCCTGGGGGCCCCAACCATAGCTCCAGGGGCCCAACTCCTGGGGGACCCAACCCCAGCTCCAGGGGCCCAACAGCTGGGGTCTCCAACCCGAGCAATAGGGGCCCAGCCCCTTGGGGCCCCAACCCCAGCTCCAGGGGCCGAAACCCTGGGGCCCCCAACCCCAACTCCAGCGGCCAAACCCCTTGGGGCCCCAACCGTAGCTCCAGGGGCCCAACCCCTGGGGGCCACAACCCCAGCAATAGGGGCCCAACCCCTGGGGGCCTCAACCCAAACTCCAGGGGAACAACCCCTGGGGGCCCCAACCCCAGCTCCAGGGGCCCAATCCCTGGTGCCACAACCGTAGCTCCAACGGCCCAACCCCTGGGGGCCCCAAACCGTTGCTCCAGGGGCCCAACCCCTAGAGGCCACAACCCCAGCTCCAGGGGCCCAACCCCAGGGAGCCCCAACCCCAGCTCCAGGGTTCCAACCCCTGGGGCCCCAACCGCAGCTCCAGGGGTCTAAGCCCTGGGGGCCCCAACCGTACCTTCAGAGGCCCAAACCCTGGGGGCCAAACCCCCACCAATAGGGGCCTAGCTCCTGAGGGGCTCAACCCCAGCAATAGGGGCCCAACCCCTGGGGGCCCCAACCCCAGCAATAGGGGCCCAACCCGTCGGAGCCCGAACCGTAGCTCAAGGGGCCCAACCCCTGGGGGCCCAAACCCCAGCTCCAGGGGCCCAACCCCTCGGGGCCCCAACCGTATCTCCAGGGGCCCAACCCCTGAGGGCTCAACCCCAGCAATAGGGGCCCAGTCCCTGGGGCCCATACCATAGCTCCAGGGGCCCAACCCCTGGGGCCCTCAACCCCAGCTCCAGCGGCTCAATCCCTCTGGACCCCAACTGTAGCTCCAGGGGCCCAACCCCTGGATGCCCCAACCCTAGTAATAGGGGCCCAACGCTTCTAGGCCCCAACCGTAGCTCCAGGGGCCCAACCCCTTGGGGCCCGAACCCCAGAAATAGGGGCCCAGCCCCTGGGGACCGAACCGTATCTCCAGGGGCCCAGCTCCTGGGGGCCCCAACCCCAGCTCCAGGGGCCCAACCCCTGGGGGCCCCAACCACAGCAATAGGGGTCCAACCCCTGGGGGGTCCAACCCCAGCTCCAGGGACCCAACCCCTGGGGACCCCAACCGTAGCTCCAGGGGCCCAACCCCTGGGGCCCCCAACCCCAACTCCAGCGGCCAAACCCCTTGGGGCCCCAACCGTAGCTCCAGGGGCCCAACCCCTGGGGGCCACAACCCCAGCAATAGGGGCCCAACCCCTGGGGGCCTCAACCCAAACTCCAGGGGAACAACCCCTGGGGGCCCCAACCCCAGCTCCACGGGCCCAATCCCTGGTGCCACAACTGTAGCTCCAACGGCCCAACCCCTGGGGGCCCCAAACAGTTGCTCCAGGGGCCCAACCCCTAGAAGCCACAACCCCAGCTCCAGGGGCCCAACCCCAGGGAGCCCCAACCCCAGCTCCAGGGTTCCAACCCCTGGGGCCCCAACCGCAGCTCCAGGGGTCTAAGCCCTGGGGGCCCCAACCGTACCTTCAGAGGCCCAAACCCTGGGGGCCAAACCCCCACCAATAGGGGCCTAGCTCCTGAGGGGCTCAACCCCAGCAATAGGGGCCCAACCCCTGGGGGCCCCAACCCCAGCTTCAGGGGCCCAACCCCTCGGGGCCCCAACCGTAGCTTCAGGGGCCCAACCCCTGGGAGCCCCAACCCCAGCAATAGGGGCCCAACCTCTGGGGGCCCCAACCGTAACTTCAGTGGCCCAACCCCTGGGGGCCCCAACCGTAGCCCTAGGGAAACAACCCCTGGGCCCCAACCCCAGCAATAGTGGCCCAACTCCTGGGGGCCCCAAGCGTAGCTCCAGGGGCCCAACCCCTGGGGGCCCCAACCCCAGCTCCAGGGGCCCAAACCCTGGGGCCCTCAACCCCAGCTCTAGGGGCCCAGCCCCTGGGGGCCCCAACCGTAGTTCCAGGGGCTCAACCCCTGGGGTCCCAAACCCAACTTCAGGGGCCAAACCCCTCGGGGCCCCAACCCCAGCAATAGGGGCCCAGCCCCTGGGGGCCCCAACCCCCGCTCCAGGGGCCCAAACCCTGGGGCTCTTAACCCGAGTTCCAGGGACCCAACCCCTGGGTGCCCCATTCCCAGCTCCAGGGGCTCAACCCCTGGGGGCCCCAACCGTAGCTCCAGTGGCAAAACCCCTGGGGGCCTCAACCCCATCTGCAGGAGCTAAACCCCTGAGGGCCCCAACCGTAGCTCCAGAGACCCAACCCCTGGGGTCCCCAACCGTAGCTCCAGGGACCCAACCCCTGTGGGTCCCAACCCCAGCAATAGAGGCCCAACCCCTGGCGGCTCAACCCCAGCTCCAGGGGCCCAAACCCTGGGGGCCCGAACCCCAGCACCAGGGTCCCAACCCCTGGGGCCCCTACCCCAGCTCCAGGGGCCCAAGCCCTGGGGTCCTCAACCCGAACTCCAGGGGCCCAACCCCTGCGGACCCCAACCGTAGCTCCAGGGGCCCAACCCCTGGGGGACCCAACCCCAGCTCCAGAGGCCCAACACCTCGGGGCCCCAACCCCAGCAATAGGGACCCAGCCCCTGGGGCCCCAACCGTATCTCCAGGGGCGCAACTCCTGGGGGACCCAATCCCAGCTCCAGGGGCCCAACCCCTGGGGTCTCCAACCCGAGCAATAGGGGCCCAGCCCCTCGAGGCCTCAACCCCAGTTCCAGGGGCTCAACCCCTGGGGGCCCCAACCCCAGCTCTAGGGGCCCAACCCGTGGGGTCCCCAACCGTAGTTCCAGCGGCCCAACCCCTGGGGGCCCCAACCCCAGCGCCAGGGGCCCAACCCCTGGGGCCCCAACCGTAGCTGCAGGGGCCTAACCCCTTGGGCCCCCAACCGTAGTTCCAGGGGCCCAACCCCTGGAGCCCCAACCGTAGCTCCAGGGTCCCAACCCCAACTCCAGGGGCCAAACCCCTGGGGGCTCCAACCCCAGGAATAGGGGCCCAGCCCCTGGGGGCCCCAACCCCCGCTCCAGGGGCCCAAACCCTGGGGCCCTTAACCCGAGTTCCAGGGACCCAACCCCTGGGTGCCCCATTCCCAGCTCCAGGGGCTCAACCCCTGGGGGCCGCAACCGTAGCTCCAGAGGCCCAACCCCTGGGGGACCCAACCCCAGCTCCAGAGGCCCAACACCTGGGGGCCCCAACCCCAGCAATAGCGACCCAGCCCCTGGGGCCCCAAGCGTAGCTCCAGGGGCCCAACTCCTGGGGGACCCAACCCCAGCTCCAGGGGCCCAACACCTGGGGTCTCCAACCCGAGCAATAGGGGCCCAGACCCTCGAGGCCCCAACCCCAGTTCCAGGGGCCCAACCCCGGGGGACCCCAACCCCAGCGGCAGGGGCCCAACCCCTGGGGCCCCAACCGTAGCTGCAGGGGCCTAACCCCTTGGGGCCCCAATAGTAGTTCCAGGGGCCCAACCCCTCGAGCTCCAACCGTAGCTCCAGGGGCCCAAACTCTGGGGCCCTCAACCCCAGCTCCAGGGGCTCAACCGCTTTTGCCCCAACCCTAGCAATAGGGGCCCAGCCCCTTGGGGCCACAACCCCAGCTCCAGTGGCCCAAACCCTGGGGCCCTCAACCCCAGCTCCAGGGACCGAACCCCTGGGGGCCCCAACCGTAGCTACAGGGGCCCAACCCAAGCTCATCCCGACCCCAGCTCCAGGGTTCCAACCCCTGGGGCGCAAACGTAGCTCCAGGGGCCCAAGTCCTGGGGGCCCCAACCGTGGCTTCAGGGGCTCAACCCCTGGGGGCCCCAACCATAGCTCCAGGGGCCCAACTCCTGGGGGACCCAACCCCAGCTCCAGGGGCCCAACAGCTGGGGTCTCCAACCCGAGCAATAGGGGCCCAGCCCCTTGGGGCCCCAACCCCAGCTCCAGGGGCCGAAACCCTGGGGCCCTCAACCCCAGCTCCAGGGACCGAACCCCTGGGGGCCCCAACCGTGGCTCCAGGGTCCCAGCCCCAGGGAGTCCCAACCCTAGCTCCAGGGTTCCAACCCCTGGGGCGCAATCGTAGCTCCAGGGGCCCAAGCCATGGGGGCCCCAACCGTAGCTCCAGGGGCCCAACCCCTGGGGCCCCAACCCCAGCAGTAAGGGCCCAGCCCCTGGTTGCCCCAACCCCAGCTCCAGGGGCCCAACCCCTGGGGGCCCCAACCGTAGCTCCAGGGGCCCAACCCCTGGGGCCCCAACCGTAGCTCCAGGGGCCCAACCCCTGGGGCCCCAACCCCAGCAATCGGGGCCCAACCCCTGGGTGCCCCATTCCCAGTTCCAGGGGTCAACCCCTGCGGGCACCAACCGTAGCTCCAGGGGCCCAAGCCCTGGGGGCCCCAACCGTAGCTCCAGGGGCCGAACCCCTGGGGCCCCAACCCCAGCAGTAGGGGCCCAGCCCCTGGTTGCCCCAACCCCAGCTCCAGGGGCCCAACACCTGGGGCCCCAACCGTAGCTCCAGGGGCCCAACCCCTCGGGGCTCCAACCCCAGCTCCATGGGCCCAACCTCTGAGGCTCCAACCATAGCTCCAGGGGCCCAACCCTGGGGGCCCCAACCATAGCTCCAGGGACCCAACCCCTCGGGGCCTCAACCGAAGCAATAGGGGCCCAGCCCCTCGAGGTCCGAACCCCAGCTCCAGGGGCCCAACCCTGGGGGTCCCATCCCCAGCTTCAGGGGCCCAGCCCCTGGGGGCTCCAACCGTAGCTCCAGGGGCCCAACCCCTGGGATACCCAACCCCAGCAATAGGGGCCTAACCCCTGGGTGCCCCAACTGTAGCTCCAGGGGCCCAACCCCTGGGGGCCCCAACCGTGGCCCTGGAGAACCATGAGTAGTAATGAGCACGATCGTATTCATCACCATGCAATTTTGACAGGTTTCCACGGCCCTTTTATTGACATGAATAAAAAGTGTATTAAATATCAGGGTGGATTAATAAAAAAGTTAAATAATATTGTAATCTAGGTTTATAAAGGGAATTTTCTAAGGCAAAACCTGTTTGGTAAGCACAGGATAAAAAGGTATTGAAACTAGTCAATATCAATGTAGGTTAAGAAAAAACATTAAAAACTATGTTTAAAAGGATAATTAACTGAAGCAAAACCTGTTTTGTAAGCACATAACCAAAAACTATAAAGAAATACTTATAAACTAGGTTTGAAAAAAATTGACAAAGGCAAAGCCTGTTTGGTAAGCACAGCATAAAAACTTTATAAAAAAGTGGCTAAGAAAAACACAATAAAGCTTAGGGTAAACTTAAAAAAAGTTTACCTTTGCAGTCTTTTTGTAAAACAAGGTAGCTTTTTTGGTTTAACCCTAGTAAATAAAACACATTAAAACTAATTAATACCAATGTAGGTTAAGAAAAAACGAAGTTTAAAAGGAAAATTGACAAAGGCCAAGCCTGTTTGGTAAGCACGGGGTAAAAAAGTATTTAAACTATTCAATATCATTGCAGATTAAGAAAAAAGAGCAAAGATAGAGAGCACATGGCGGAATCAGAATGAGACAGAGAGAGAAGCAGGCAGAGTCTGTTCAGTAAGCACAGGGTAAAAAAGCATTCAGAATCAGGGCGGGTTACAAGACAAGAAAAGCGAAGAGAGAGTCCACTTTGCAAAGAGCAAAGATAGAGAGCACAGGGTAGGATTGAAGAGAAAGAGAGAGAATTGTTACCTTTTCCCATCTTTCTGTAGAATGAGGCAGCTTTCCTGGTACAAACCCTCTCAGGCTTGTTATCACCGCCTTTGGATCGGACCAATCAGAGGTGGTTTTACAACAGCGTCATAGAATTCATTTTCCTGAACCAATCCTATTGTCTCAAGACTTTAAGCAAGAGCCAGCGCCCCCTTCTTTCCCCCCTTCCTTTTATCTGTTTTTTCTTATCTAAAGAAACAGACCCGCAGCATTTTCCCGCCAAGTAGCCCTTTTACAAAGATGTTTTTATAAAAGTTAAAACCACAAGCTTTTTGTAATACACCATTTTTAAAGTTTTTCCCTAGGTTTTAAACTAACAGGTTTTTTTGTTTTTTTTTTTAGTAAAAACAATGTGAAAGTCGGCCAAAGCACCTGTTAGCAAAGAAGCCTCTGTGAGCAGTGGGTCAGAGATAAAAAGGCTACTTCTTTCCCAAACTTTTTAACAAACACAAGTTACAGTTACATTAAGTTTTGCAAAGGGATAATGACTCGAAAAGACAAACCTAAGACACAACCCTTTTGTATGTGTTGTAATAAAAAATTATGCAGAAGCACCCTAGATTTTTTTTTAGTAACAGGCGGTTTATAGTCCCCATATTTAGTAAACCTGTGGATTAGAGAGAAGATTGCTTTTTTCCCCACTTTTTAACAAATAAAGGTGAAAAGGAAACCTGAAGACCCATTGTCTTTATTTAGGCATAGGTGTTTTAATAACATGTAAATGTGCAAAAACAGTTTAGGGTTATAAAACTAATGTGTTTTAACAAAAAAAGGTTGTTTTTTTTTTAATTGTAGGCTAACCCGGGCCATTTTATAGTAAAAACAGCAGGCTTTTGCAGCAGCTGTTAGCAAAAACATCCTCTGTAAGTCAGTAAATTAAAAATAAAAAGAACAAAACATAACAAGGTCTTCTTTTAAAGCAAAAGAACGCCAAAAACAGGTATTAAAAAGCATACTAATTTACTATTAAAACTAAGCTTTTTAACCATTAAAGTTTAAAAGCTAAGGTGTGTAGCCAAAAACCTTCCCTCGTTTTTTAAAAAACTAACTAAGACAACTCCCCCTCCGCTCTTAGCTAAACAGCCAGAGCCTTCGGCTTTTTTTTACCCTGTAACAAAAGCTAAATATCGTTTTAAAATGTGTTCTTAAAGTAATACCTAATTTTTTTAACTTACTAACAATGAAAAATAAGTTGTGTAAAAGTTTAACGTGGTTTATTTTTAAATTAGCAGTTTTGTTTTAAAAACTAAGCCCATAAGACAAATTAAAGAAATACAGGTTGCAGTTTTTAAAAAGTTTTTGGTTACAAGGGTGTAAATGGGTACATTACCATTTACAAACGCTTTTTATTAACTGTTTAAACACATTTACTATAAAAAATAACATTTTTAGCCATTAAAGCTAAAGTATATAGGCACTCCCCAAGCCACACCCGCCTTTTTTCCTAGAAAAGTGCCCTTTACACACCCTGTTTTTTTAAAGAAACGCCTTTTTAAATATTAATTTTGGGGGGTGGAGGGCAAAACCTTTTTTTAAAAACAGGTTTAAACCTATAAATAGAGGAACAAAAAACTGAACAAGCCTGTTAAAGAAATATTGCTAATACAAGACTTTTACCGTTATGGGGAGCAACAACATGGTACGAAACCTTACTATAATTTGTGTGGGTCGCCAAGGTATTACACCAGTTTTATGCTTAGTTAAAAGGCAATATTTTTTCTTTTAAATAGGACGCGGCCTTTTTTCTTGACATTCCAGATGCCGCGCTACAAGCTTTAAACTTTGGTAAGCTAATTAATATGCTACACAATTAATTTATTTTTAAGATAAAATGTTTTAAAAAATTTTATTTTTTTAATTTAGAACAAGATGGAAGTCAAAACCACCCAATAGTTTTCCTGAAATTCCAGAAGAAGGTGTGAACTGTTTTTTAAATATGTCTTTTTTAAAATAAAAAAATCTGATGTTGGAAATAGTGTGCATTTTAGGGGCTTGAAAACCCTTAACGCTTTTACTCTGCCGTTGTACCGCCCCAGCGTGGTGTAAACTATAAGAGCGCTTTATTTTGTACATTGTATTTAAACGCGGATTTTAGCCCCCTTATTGCTAAAACGTTTCTAAAATATATATATTTGGGGAACAGCTTTGTTGTTGTTAGTAAAAAAAAGCCGTGCTAAAAAACATTCTGTTTATGTGTCTCGGCAGACTCATCAAGCGTTATTCCTCAATAAGAAATGTTGGAGCGGAGCGCGCTTAAAGAGGCCAAGAAATTTCCTTTGAGGTAGCTGCAGTTGGAAGCAAGGGTATTAAGCACAGCGATTTTGAACAGCCCTGCACGTCCAAATCCCTTATTGCACAAAACCAGCCGGCACTAAAAAAGGTCAAAAAGTCTACCTCTAAAACAGCATTCGTTTTCAGGGAGGGGGGAAAGGGGCTCAGACCCCCCGCTTCTGAACGACCCAAAGCTACCTCTAGAACTTCCAGGAACCATGGTAAGCGAAGAAGAGTAGTTAAAGCCCCTAGTTTTCAACAGACCTTTACCTCCCAGCTCCAGGGCCCAACCTGTGCGAACCCTCACCCCAACTCCCCGGGCCCAACCCGTGTGGGCCATGACCCCAGCTCCAGAGGCCAAACCAGTGGGGGCCTTGACCCCAGCTCCAGGCGCCGAACTCGTGGGGTCCTGACGCCACCCTCAAGAACTCAACCCGTGGGGGCCCTGACGCCAGTTCCAGGGGCCCCACCCGTGGGGGCACTGACCCCAGCTCCAGGGTCTCAACCCGTGCGGGCCCTGACCCCAGCAACAGGCGCCAAACTCGTGGGGGCCCTGACCCCAGGTCCAGTGGCCAAACCCGTGCGGGCCCTAACCCCAGCTCCAGAGGCCCCACCAGTGCAGGCCCTGACCCCAGCTCCAGGAGCCGAACTCGTGGGGGCCCTGACCCCAACCTCAAGGGCCAAACTCGTGGGTGCCCTGACCCCAGCTCCAGGGGCCCCACCCGAGTGGGTCCTGACCCCAGCTCCAGGGGCCCAACCCGTGGGGGCCCTGACCCCAGCTCCAGGGCCCCAACCCGTGGGGGCCCTGACCCCAGCTCCAGGGTCCCAACCCGTGGGGGCTCTGACCACAGCTCCAGTGGCCCAACCCATGGAGGTGCTGACCCCAGGTCAGGGGCCCAACCCGTGGGGGCCATGACCCCAGCTCCAGTGGCCCAACCCGTGGGGGCCATGACTCCAGCTCCAGTGGCCCAACCCGTGCGCACCCTAACACCAGCTCCAGATGCCCCACCTGTGCGGGCCCTGACCCCAGCTCCAGAGGCCTAACCCGTGCGGGCCTGACCCCAACTCCAGATGCCCAACCCGTGGAGCCCCTGACCACAGCTCCAGTTGCCCAACCCTTGCGGGCCCTGACCCCAGCTCCAGGGACCCAAACCATGTGGGTCCTGACCCCAACTCCAGGGGCCCAACCTGTGGGGGACTTGACCCCAGCTCCAGGGGCCCAACCCATGGGGGCCCTTACCCCAGCTTCAGGGGCCTAACCCGTGGGGGCCATGACCCCAGCTCCAGGGGCCCAACCCGTTCGGCTCCTGAACCCAGCCCCAGGGGCCCAACCCGTTCGGCCCCTAACCCCAGCCCCAGGGGCCCCACAAGTGCTTGCCCTGACCCCAGCTCCACGGGCCCAACCTGTGCGGGCCCTGACCCCAGCTCCAGGGGCCCCACCTGTGCGGGCCCTGACCCGAGCTCCAGAGGCCCCATCCGTGGGGGCCCTGACCCCTGCTCCAGAGGCCCAACCCGTGTGGGCCCTGACCCCAGCTCCAGGGGCCCAACCCGTGTGGATCCTGACGCCAGCACCGGGGGCCTAACCCGTGGGGGCCCTGACCACAGCTCCAGTTGCCCAACCCGTGGGGGCCCTGACCCCATCTCCAGGGGCCCAACCCGCTTGGGCCCTAACCGCAACTCCAGGGGCCCAACCCGTGCGGGCCCTGACCCCAGCTCCAGGTGCCGATCTCGTGGGGGCCCTGACTACAGCTCCAGGGCTCCAACTAGTGTAGGCCCTGACCCGAGCTCTAGTGGCCCCACTCGTGTGGGTCCTGACCCCAAATCCAGGCGCCCAATCCGTAGGGGCCCTGACCCCAGCTCCAGGGGCCCAACCCGTGCGTTGCCTGACCCCTGCTCCAGGGGCCCAACCCGTGGGGGCCCTGACCCCAGCTCCAGTGGCCTAACTCCAGGGAGACTTGGAAATCGCAGAGATGCTTAATGACTTCTTTGTTTCGGTCTTCACTGAGAAGTCTGAAGGAATGTCTAGTATAGTGAATGCTTACGGGAAGAGGGTAGGTTTAGAAGAGAAAATAAGGAAAGAGCAAGTAAAAAATCACTTAGAAAAGTTAGATGCCTGCAAGTCACCAGGGCCTGATGAAATGCATCCTAGAATACTCAAGGAGTTAATGGAAGAGGTATCTGAGCCTCTAGCTATTATCTTTGGGAAATCATGGGAGACGGGGGAGATTCCAGAAGACTGGAAGGGGGCAAATATAGTGCCCATCTATAAAAAGGGAAATAAAAACAACCCAGGAAACTACAGACCAGTTAGTTTAACTTCTGTGCCAGGGAAGATAATGGAGCAGGTAATCAAAGAAATCATCTGCAAACACTTGGAAGGTGGTAAGGTGATAGGGAATAGCCGGCATGGATTTGTAAAGAACAAATCATGTCAAACTAATCTGATAGCGTTCTTTGATAGGATAACGAGCCTTGTGGATAAGGGAGAAGCGGTGGATGTGATATACCTAGACTTTAGTAAGGCATTTGATACGGTCTCACATGATATTCTTATAGATAAGCTAGGAAAGTACAATTTAGATGGGGCTACTATAAGGTGGGTGCATAACTGGCTGGATAACCGTACTCAGAGAGTAGTTGTTAATGGCTCCCAATCCTGCTGGAAAGGTATAACAAGTGGGGTTCCGCAGGGTTCTGTTTTGGGACCGGTTCTGTTCAATATCTTCATCAACGATTTAGATGTTGGCATAGAAAGTACGCTTATTAAGTTTGCGGACGATACCAAACTGGGAGGGATTGCAACTGCTTTGGAGGACAGGGTCAAAATTCAAAATGATCTGGACAAGTTGGAGAAATGGTCTGAGGTAAACAGGATGAAGTTCAATAAAGATAAATGCAAAGTGCTCCACTTAGGAAGGAACAATCAGTTTCACACATACAGAATGGGAAGAGACTGTCTAGGAAGGAGTATGGCAGAAAGAGATCTAGGGGTCATAGTGGACCACAAGCTTAATATGAGTCAACAGTGTGATACTGTTGCAAAAAAAGCAAACATGATTCTGGGATGCATTAACAGGTGTGTTGTAAACAAGACACGAGAAGTCATTCTTCTGCTTTACTCTGCGCTGGTTAGGCCTCAACTGGAGTATTGTGTCCAGTTCTGGGCACCACATTTCAAGAAAGATGTGGAGAAATTGGAGAGGGTCCAGAGAAGAGCAACAAGAATGATTAAAGGTCTTGAGAACATGACCTATGAAGGAAGGCTGAAGGAATTGGGTTTGTTTAGTTTGGAAAAGAGAAGACTGAGAGGGGACATGATAGCAGTTTTCAGGTATCTAAAAGGGTGTCATCAGGAGGAGGGAGAAAACTTGTTCACCTTAGCCTCCAATGATAGAACAAGAAGCAATGGGCTTAAACTGCAGCAAGGGAGATTTAGGTTGGACATTAGGAAGAAGTTCCTAACTGTCAGGGTAGTTAAACACTGGAATAGATTGCTTAGGGAAGTTGTGGAATCTCCATCTCTGGAGATATTTAAGAGTAGGTTAGATAAATGTCTATTAGGGATGGTCTAGACAGTATTTGGTCCTCCCATGAGGGCAGGGGACTGGACTCGATGACCTCTCGAGGTCCCTTCCAGTCCTAGAGTCTATGAGTCTATGAGTAATCTGTGCCCCCCATAAACCACCTAATCCCCATGGGAACCCCTACAGCCAGGATGTTGGTATCTGTCCCCCTATAAATCTCCTAAGCCCTCTGGAACCCTTCCAGTCTGAACGTAGGTATCTGTGACCCCCAGAAATCCCCGAATGCCCCAGGAACCCCTACAGCCTGGACTTAGGTATCTGTGACTCCAACGAACCTCCTAAACCACCCAGGACCCCTTCAGCTAGGACGTAGGCATCTGTTCCCCCCGCAACCCCCAATCTCCTCGGGACCCCTAGAACCTGGACGTAGGTATCTGTGTCCGCCCCGATTCCCTAAGCACCCCCATTACCCCTTTAGCCTGGACGTAGGTATCTGTAATCCCACAAACCCCCTAAACGTCCCAGCGACCCCTACAGCCTGGAAATCCCTATCTGTGACCCCCACGAACCTCTAACCTCCCAGGGATCCCTACAGCCTGGACACAGGTGTCTGAGCACCCCACAAACCCCCTAAGCTCCTCGGGACACATCCATCCTGGATGTATCTGAGCCCCCAGTGAACCGCCTAATCTCCTCGGGACACCGACAGCCTGTACCTAGGTATCTGTGCCCCCCACAAACCCCCTATAACCCCCAGGACCCCTCCAGACTAGATGTAGGTATCTGTACCCCCACAGCCTCCCTGGGACTCCTACAGCCTGGAGGTTCGTATCTGTGCCCCTCATGAAACCCCAACCCCCCCGTCCCCTCCAGACTGGACATAAGTATCTGTGCACCCCACGAACCCATAAGCACCTGTAGTGACGCCTACAGCATGGACTTGGGTATCTGGGCCCCCCCTAAGCCCACCAGGGACCCCTATAGCCTACAGATAAGCATCTGTGCTCCCTGAACCCCATAAGCCCCCCCTGGACCCATCCAGCCTGGACTTAGGTATCTGTGCCCCACATGAACCCGCTAAGCCCCCCAGGGACCCTCCAGCCTGGATGGAAGTATCTGTGCCCCCCACAACCTCTAAGTGCCGAGAAACCCCTCCAGCCTGTAGGTAGTTATCTGTGCCCACCAGAAACCGCTTTAGCCCCCGCAGGGACCCCTCCAGCCTGGATGCAGATATCTGTGCCCAACACAAACGGCCTAAGCCCCCTCCCGGGAACCCTCCAGCCTGAACCTAGGTATCTGTGCCCCCCCAACACACTAATTCCCCCTGGAAGCCCTATTGCCTGGAAGTAGGTATCGCTGCCCCCCACAAACCCCCTAAGCCTCCCAGGGACCCCTACAGCCTAGACGTAGGTATCTCTGCTACCCAGAAAACCCCTAATCCACCCAGAGACCCCTAAAGCATGGACCTAGGTATCTGTGCTCCCCAGGAACTCCCTAAACCCCCCAGGAACCACTCCAACCTGGACAGAGATATCTGTGCCTCCCAAAAAACCCTAAGCCCCCCGGGACCCCTAGAGTATGGAGATAGGTATCTCTGCCATCCGCAAAAACCCCTAATCCTCTCCGGAACCTCTCCAGCCTGGATGTACATATCTGTGCCCCTCCCCACAAACCACCTAAGCCCCCCGGGACCCCTCCAGCCTGGATATAGGTATCTGTGCCCCCCCAAAGCCCTAAGCCCCCCCAGAATGCCTATAGCCTGGACGTAGGTATCTGTGTCTCCTACACTATCACTAAGCCCCGCCCCCCAGGGACCCCTCCAGGACATACATAGGTATCTGTGCCCCTCACCAAGTCCCTATACCCCCAGGGATCACTGCGCTCACCACAACCCCCTAAGTGTCCAGGGACCCCTTCAGCCTGGACGTAGATATTGCTGTCCTCCAGGAAGCCTTTAATCCCCACCAGGACCTCTACAGCCTGGACACAAGTACCTATGCCCCTCACAACCCCCCTAACTCTCCCAGGGTCCCGCCCATACTGGATGTAGGTATCTGTGACCCTACGAACACCCGTAAGCCCCCGAGGGATCTCTACAGCCTCCACGTAGGTGTCATGCTCTGTGCATTACCCTGTGTGGCCACATGGTGTCACTGTTGCTCCATGCAGGAAATGCTCTGTGTAATACCCTGCATGGCCACACGGTGTCACTGTTGCTACATGCAGGAAATGCTCTGTGCATTACCCTGCGTGGCCACACGTTGTCACTCTTGCTCCATGCGGGGAAATGCTCTGTGCATTACCCTGTGTGGCCACATGGTGTCACTGTTGCTCCATGCAGGGAAATGCTCTGTGCATTACCTTGTGTGGCCACACGGTGTCACTGTTGCTCCATGCAGGAAATGCTCTATGCATTACCCTGTGTGGCCACATGGTGTCACTGTTGCTCCATGCAGGGAAATGCTCTGTGCATTACCTTGTGTGGCCACACGGTGTCACTGTTGCTCCATGCAGGAAATGCTCTGTGTATTACCCTGCGTGGCCACACGGTGCCACTCTTGCTCCATGCAGGAAATTCTCTGTGCATTACCCTGTGTGGCCAAACGGTGTCACTGTTGCTCCATGCAGGAAATACTCTGTGTATTACCCTGCGTGGCCACACGGTGTCACTCTTGCTCCATGCAGGAAATGCTCTGTGCATTACCCTGTGTGGCCACACAGTGTCACTGTTGCTCCATGCGGGGAAATGCTCTGTGCATTACCCTGTGTGTCAACACGGTGTCACTGTTGCTCCATGCGGGGAAATGCTCTGTGCATTACCCTGCGTGGCCACATGGTGTCACTGTTGCTCCACGGGGGAAATACTCTGGGCATTACCCTGCATGGCCACACAGTGTTACTGTTGCTCCATGCGCAAAATGCTCTGGGCATTACTGTGATGGAGTGGGGACTGTCTTTGTGGGGGATGGGAGAGCAGGGGGTGACTTTAGGTGAGGGACAGGACCTAAGCCTGTAACTCGAGCTAGGCAGGGCTGAGAGAGTGAGCACCTTTGCCCGGGAAGCTGGACACAGGAAGGGGTCGGCTGGAGGGAGTTAGTTCAGTTTTGGTTTGGAGCTGGGTAGTTGGAATTCAGAGAATCCCAAACTGGGAACTAAGCTTCCTGAACCCCCAGAAGGACTCGACTGACGGGTCCTGGTTGTGCCCCAAAGCCCTGCTGTATCCTTCGTTCCTGTTGGCCAAAACAACCCTCTGTTTTACTGGCTGGCTGAGTCACTGTGTGTCCCTGGAAGAGGGGTGCAGGGCCAGATTCCACCACACTCCATGACACCCCCTAAGCCCCTCTGGGACCCCTGCAGCTGGGACGTAGGTATCTGTGCCCCCCACCAAACCCCTGAGCCCCCCAGGGACCCCTACAGCCTGGACCTAGATCTCTGTGCCCCCCAGGAACCCCCTAAAACCCCCAGGGACCCCTTCAGCCTGGACATAGGTGGAACCCGTCTGCCAGGCTGAATTGATAGCAGCAAGGACTGGGTTCAATACATAGGGGTCCCTTCCCCATTACGTAATGCAAACCAGATCGAGCCCTCACCCAGTGACATGGGAAAATTTTACATACACACCCCTAGGTGCCTCAAAGAGGCAATACTTCCCCTCTCGCAATCATAGAATCTGGGTATAGCAGAAAATGTTTAATAACGTGAGATAAACAACATAGCATTAAATTTAGAAAACACGTCAACTAGGCCGTGTCCTTTTCTCTGGGCTCTAGAATCTAGCAATCTCCAAATCACCCCAAGACTCCAAAGTACAATACCTCAAATATTTCAAGACTCCAGCAACCCCATAATCACCCACAGTCCCGCAGCCCCAGAGTTCAAGAGTCTATCTGCCGGGTTTTCCCCCCTGCCAGGCTGGGTAGAAAGGGGCACCTTACGTGGTCCACTGCTGTCTGTCCTGCCTCTCCGTGGGATTCTGCTTCTACCTTTCCCACAAACTGCTCAGCTCAGTCCACCAGCTGCTCTGCTCCACCAGCCAACCTGTGATCTGCTCCAGCTGTCTCCAAAAACTGCTTAGCTTACTTCACTCCGTGAGCCATTCCAAGTGTTCCACAAACTGCTCTTCTCCATCAGCTGCTCTGCAATATTGTTTCAAACTCCCCCACTATTTAACACAGCACTTCAATGACTTCAGCTCAGGAACCTGGATCTTCAGTTATTAAGAAATTCAACAACCAGCTCTACTGTTCAACTGTTAAAAGAGAAGAAGATGTAATTGGTGTTTCTGGCTCATCCAAGGAGCCCACTCCCTTGTCTAGTGAGTGCAACTCAACTCATGGTGAGAATCCCTGTCTCAAAGCTGTTTCACAGTTCCTCATCCACACAATCAGGGTGACAACACTCCACCTCTCACACCCCAACAACAAATAAACTGGGGATACCATAGCTGCCAAAGTAACCATCCCAGGCTGCCGTGGCCGTGTCACGCACGGTGGGTGTGTCTATGCAAACATGATCAGACCCTGAAATCCTTTTCCACACTTGCCATAATTCACCACCAGATGTGAGGGTAGAGTTCATCCTGCTTCTGCTTACATAGGTATCTGTGCCCCCCACAACCCCCTAATCCCACCAGGACCCATCTAGCCTGGATAATGGTATCTGTGCTCTCCACAAACCTCTAAGCTCCCCAGGGAACCCACAAGCCCAGATGTAGGCATCTGTATGCCCCACACACCCCTTAATACCCACAGGAACCTTCCAGACTGTAGGTAGGTATCTGTGACCCCTAGAGCCCCACAAAGTCCCTCGGGACCCCTACAGCATGGATGTTTGTATCTGTGACCGACAAAAACCGCCTAAGCTACCCAGGGCCACCTACCATCAGGATGTAGGTATCTGTTCCCCCCCCCAAACACACCTAATCCCCCCGGAACACCTCCAGCCTAGATGTAGGTATCTCTGACCCCACGAATCCGCTAAGACATGACAGGACCCCTCCAGCATCGACATAGGTATCTGTGCCCACACAACCCTCCTAAGACCCCCAAAACCCCTCCAGCCTAGACGCAGGTATCTGTGCCCATCATGAACCCCCTAAGGTCCCTAGGACCCCTCTTGCCTGGATGAATGTATCTGTGCCCCTTACAAACCCCTAAGCCCCCCCCAGGATCCCTATAGACCGGACGTAGATATCTGTGCACCCTCACGAACCCACTGATCCTCCCAGCGACCCCTACAGCATGGAAGTAGGTATCTGTACCCCAAAATGCCCCAAAGCAACCCCAGGACCCCTACAGCCTCGATATAGGTATCTGTGCCCCCGCACAACTCCCTAATACCCCCAGAACTCCTCCAGCCTGGATGTAGATATTTGTGACTTCCAGGAACCCCCAAAGCCCTCCCCAGGACTTCTCCAGTCCCTACATAGGTATCACCAACCTTCTAAGACCCATAGGGCCCCCACCAGCCTGGTTATAGCTATGTGTACGCCACACAAACCCCCTAAGCTCCCCAGGGCCCCCTCCAACCGGTACGTAGGTATCTGCGCAACCACAAACCCTTAAGTCCCCCAGGGACCCCTCCAGACCATACGTAGGTTTCTGTGACCCTTACCAACTCCTTAAACCCCCAGGGACCACTACAGCCTAGACGTATGTATCTATGCTCACCACAACCCCCTAAGCCATCCAGGGACCTCTCCAGCCCTGACGTAGATATTTGTGCCCCACATGAAGCCCCTAATGCCCACCAGAATGTCTCCAGCCTGGACGTAGCTATCTGTGCCCCCCACGACCCCTAAGCCCCCCAGGTATCTCTACAGCCTCTACATAGGCGTGATGCTCTGTGCATTACCCTGCGTGGCCACATGGAATCACTGTTGCTCCAGCCAGGAAATGCTCTGTGCATTTCCCTGCATGGCCACACAGTGTCACTGTTGCTCCATGCAGGAAATGTTCTGGGCATTAACCAGTGTGGCCACACGGTGCTGTGATGGAGTAGGGACTGTCTGTGTGGGGGATGGGAGAGCAGGGGGTGACTTTAGGACCGGACACGTGCTCAGCCTGTAACCTGAGCTAGGAGGGGGGAGGGGTCAGCACCTTTGCCCGGGAAGCTGGACACAGGAAATGGCCAGCTGGA
Organism: Gopherus flavomarginatus; assembly: GCF_025201925.1. Classification (NCBI taxonomy): domain Eukaryota; kingdom Metazoa; phylum Chordata; order Testudines; family Testudinidae; genus Gopherus; species Gopherus flavomarginatus. The sequence continues at coordinate 786,415 of NW_026115095.1, forward strand.
GGGAGTTGGGTTAGTTCAGTTTCGGTTTTGGTCTGGGTGGTTGGAATTCAGGGATTCCCAAACTGGGAACTAAGTTTCCTGAACCCCTAGAAGGACTTGATTGTGGGGTCCTGCTTGTGCCTCCAAGCTCTGCTGTATCCTTCGCTCCTGTTGTCCAATAAACCTTCTGTTTTACTGGCTGGCTGAGAGCCACTGTGAGTCCCAGGAAGAGGGGTGTAGGACCGGACTCCCCCACACTCCGTGACAGACCTTAAGCCCCTCCGAGACCCCTGCAGCCTGGACGTAGGTATCTGTGCCTCCCACCAAATACCTAAGAGACTCAGAGATCCCTCCAGCCTGAACTTAGGTATCTGTGGCCCCACAAACCCCCTAAGCCCCCGAGGGACCTATACAGCCAGAACATTGGTATCTTTACCCCATATAGACTCCATAAGCCCCTTGCGACACTCCAGTGTGCACGTAGGTATATGTGCCCCTCAGAAACCCTCTAAGCCCCCAGGAACCCCTACAGCCTGGACATAGGTATTTCCACTCCCACAACCCCCCTAACCCCCCCCTCCCGGGACATCTACAATCTGGACGTAGATATCTGTGCCCCTCACAAAACCTCTAACCCCCCCTGGGAACGATACAGCCTGGACATACGTATCTGTGCCCACTCGAACCCCTAAAACCCACTGGTACCCCTAAAGCCTGGACATATGTGTCTTTGGCCCCCACAAATCCCCTAAGACTCCCAGGATGCCTCCAGCCTGGACGTAGGTATCTTTGCCCCCCACTAACCCCCTAAGCCCCTCTGGTAACCCTACAGCCTGGATGTAGGAATATGTGCCCCCCACGAACCCTCTAAGCCCCCATGGGACCCCTAGAGCATGGAGATTGGTATCTGTGTCCCCCCAAACTCTCTAAGCCCCCCAGGGACCGCTATGGCCTGGACATAGGTATCTGTGCACCCCAAGGCCCCTAAGATCCCCCGGACCTCTGCAGCCTGGCTGTAGGTGTGACGGTGCTGCCCGCGGGAGCCAGCTCAGCTCACTCAATCAGAGTGAATTGCCAACAAAACAGGGCAGACAAATCCCAAACGCTGCTGGTTATTTCGATACTTAGATTTACCAAGCCAGCACAAAACAGCTTCTGTAGTATCTCACTGGTTACTTAGAAGTTTAAACCACGCAGTTCCCTTAAAGTACCCAGCCTCAGGCCTCCGTCCAGACACACCTGTTAGATATGATGATGATTCCTGAAAATCTTACTTCATCATATAAAAGAAAAGATACTTCCGATCCCAAAGGATCAGCCACATAACCAGGTTCAATTATAACTTAGATTTTACCTAAAATACATGCTATAGCCAATTCTTATTAACTAAGCTAAAATTTATTAGAAAAGAAAAGAGAGAGAGTGAGTGTTGGTTAAAAGATTAATAGACATATAGACTTGAATTCAATTTTTGAGGTTCAGATACAAAGTAGAGATGAGCTTGTAGTTGCCAAAAGTCCTTTTAGAAATAGTCCATAGGTTATAATCCAATGTCCATATTCAGGGTGGCTCCAGTCAATGACTGGGGATCTCAATCCTTGTGGCTTAAGGTTTCCCCCTCTTGAAACCCAAAGCAGATCTGAGATGAAGAAGGATCGTGTCCCAGGTTCTTAAACATTTCCAGCAGCCTTTCAGCCTGAGAAAACAATAGGCTTAACTCTTCTTCCAAACATCCTGGTAATTAGTACATCCATCAAACAGTTCAGATACAGATTACCACAACCTTCAAAGAGACACAGACAATAATACTATTTCACTCAAGTATCATCATAAATGTTAATATTCTTTTTTTGCTCTTTGAATTAAAACTATAGCAATAGACAAGACTTGTTTGCTGACATCACAAGACCTGAGCAAACACCTCCCCTTCTACCTCTAACACTGCAGACTTGCATTTCAAAGCTCTGTTCATTTACATATCTTGTTAACCAGTTTTTAAGGTTCACCCACGGGTCAGGTCAGTCGGAGAGGTGAGTTAATTAACTCTTTGTGGCCCTGTCACCTTTCAATGAGATATTAGATTATACTTATAATGTCACAGTCACGGTGAGTCGACTGCTGCAGCTCCCCGTAGACTCTGCCTGCGCCTCTCACCGAGCTGGAGTACAGCAGGCGAGGGGAGAGCACTCAATGTATTGCATCTACACTAGACGCGATATATCAACCCCCGCTGGATCGACCGCTGCCCACCGATTCGGCAGGTGGTATAGACATACCCCGAGTATCTGGTGATCGGAGCTGGACCCCCGAGGGGGACACACTGAAGGAACTCAGGGGTTAAGGTGCCTCTATTGTCAACTGTCAGGGCTGCTGTGGCTCAGAGGAGGGTGCTTGACTGCCTGGCAGGCTTAGGCGCCGCAAGCCTTGGAGGTGGGAGAAGTGAAGCGGCCATGGCGTGCTTGGGGTGCTCGTGCTCAGAGCAGGGGTGAGCTCGGGCGAGGGGGGTGCCGCAGGGCAGAGCAGGAGAGTTGCCACAAGAGGGGAGCCTCAGGGTGGAGGGGGGAGCTGCCACGGGTGGGGCGCCTCAGGGCAGAGGTGCAGGGGGGGAGGGTGCAAGGTGGAAGTTTCACCTAGGGCATGAAACTTCCTTGCACCGGCCCTGCCCCACGCCCTGCCTGCAGCCAGCCCTGCAACCCCTGCCCTGCCCTGCCGGCAGTCAGCCTCTGTCTCCAGCCAGCCCTGCACCTTCTGCTTTGCCTGCACCAACCGCATCCTCCCTGCCCTGTCTCCAGCCAACCCCTGATGCACCCCCCTGCCTGAAGCCAGCCAGCCCCGCATCCCTTGCCCTGCCTGAAGCCAGACCCTACCTCCAGCCAACCCCACATCCACTGGTGCCCTGCACTTCCCAGGGCAGTAACCCTGCACATCTGCTTCAATGAGGGGGGCAGGGAGCAGCTGGGACCCACACATGTGCACATCCTAGGGTGACCAGACAGCAAGTGTGAAAAATCGGGACGGCGTGGGGGGTAATAGGATCCTAGATAAGAAAAAGACCCCAAAATTCGGACTGTCCCTATAAAATTGGGACATCTGGTCACCATAGCACACCCCCAGGACTCCTGAGTTCCATTGCTGGGTTTCCTATTGGTTCCTCTGCTGGTTGTTTTCCTTTGCCTGGGGACTTTGGGCAAGTTGCTCCCCACTCTCGGGCTCTGTCCCCAGCAGTCAAATGGGGATTTCATACTTTCCCGCTATTGGAAAGTGCTGGGAGAATTCCCCAGCAAAAGCTGCTCTGACAGTGCTAAGCAGCATCTGACCAATCAAGGTCGGAGCTCACTGCCCAGGAGGAGTGCTTGGCTCTGGGGTTTCACTTCAGCCCAGTGCAGAGAGAGAGCCCTAACCATGGAGTTTGGCTCAAGAAGACCAAGTCTCCAATTTGTTAAGGGTGTTTTGAATTTCAATCCTGTGCTCCAAAGTGCTTAGTGTCAGTTGTAAACTTTAGGAGCATACTCTCCACTCCATTTTCCAAATCATTCATGAAAATATAGAATAGTACCTGACACCGGACTGATCCCTGCCAGACCCACTAGATTCACCCTCCCCGTTGGGCAGCTAAACATGGAGAAGGGCTCCTGGAGTCTTGGCTTTCAACCAGCTCTGCACCCACATTACACTGATTGCAGCTGGACTACATTTCCCTCGTTTGCTTCTGAGAATGTCCTACGGGACTGTGTCAAAAGCCTTAGTAACACCAAGCTAGATCCCATCTATTGTTTACTCACCTCTACCAGGCCCAGAACCCTGCCAAAGAAGGAAAGAGGATTGGTTTGGAATGATTTGTTCTTGACAATTCCACGCTCACTAGTCATAAGAACCAAATCATCCTGTAGGTGCTGCTGACAAACTGAGTGTTTAAGAATGTATTGCAGGATCTCTCCAGCTATGGCAGTCAGGCTAGCTAGTCTGTAAGTCCCAGAGGTCTTTTTGTTCCCCTTTGAAAGATAGGTCCTGTCTTGTTCATGGATGGGAAGATGTTCTTTTTCAGGGGTCTCAGACAAAAACTGGGGCACAACACCTGGTTTGTTAAGGCCACAAAAACGGAGGCAGGAACCTCTTCTCTGCTGCTGGCAAAGAACCACAGGTACCTAAAAGATAGGGACTCACATCTTTGAATGGGCTTTAAAAAGGCAGTGGTTAATAAGTTTGGCCCCGACCATTTCTTGTTTCCACAGACTAGACATTTTAGCAAACTTTAGAATTCCTTGGTGCTAAACACTGTGAAACTCCCCTTTCTCCTTCACAGAGGGCTTTAACGCCCCTTATCTCACTTGGGCTCTAAACTGCCCATAGTTCGAGAACTGTTCTTGTTCCGATTGGACAGATGGGAGAAGGGAAGTGACCTACCCAAGGCCTACACAACAAGGCGATGGCAGAGCCAGAAAGAGAAGCAACCAGTTCTGACTCCTGTTCTAACAGATGAAAACACCCCAGAGCCCAGGAATCGAGATGGTGGGAAAATTTCATTCAAACCGTTTCTGTCCGAAAATCCCATTTAGACTAAACCAGTTTGTTTCTCAAAATCATAACAAGTGGGATGAAAGATCTTTGCAAAAATATTTTGTTGCAAAACAAAAGCATCTCCTCTTTGTCAGAGTGTGTTAAATTGTCTCCTCGCACACAAAGAGGAGACACTTACATCTCAACCATTAGATAAGATGCTTCAATCTGAGCTAAGTCGTTGCTACTATTAACAATTTCAAAATAAAAAAATACAAATAAAATAGACTATTTCAGCTAATCTATTATGTCATAATCTGCTCTGAGTAAACATGATGGGAAACTTCATATTATGCACTACTTCTAGTGACACTCCCAAATGGATCCGCATCCTTCACCCACCATGAGGTAGGTAAGAGCGGATCATTATTATCCCTACTTGAAAGAGGGAGAAGCTAAGGCAGAGAAAGGAGAATTGACTTGTCTTAGGTCACACAGCCCGTCAGAGGCAGTGTTGGGAATAGGACCGAAGAGCCCTGATTTTCAAACAAACCATCGGATCTTGAATTTCAGACATTGAATGACCTGAATACTGTGCTCTCAGATGAGCTCCAGACCAACAACAGTGACAGTAATTATTCAGCAAGTATTTGAGGAGAACTGCAATGTTAGAGGGAATCATCAACTGCTCAGAGACAATTAATGCAGAGAAGCAGCAAAATTAATCAAAGATAGAACTGGTTCTGACTTATTTACTTGATCTTAAAAGAGAACAACAAGGACCTGAGTCTCCTCCCTGTCAATATCCCCCTGCTCAACCAATCAGGGTAGAGACTGAGGACGGGAGGCTGAGGGTTCTCACCAGAGAGCCCAAAGGATGGCCCAGGTCACTGGTGGGGATCACTGCCCGAGCACTATTTCAGTCCCACATTTTTGGGTGGACCTTCCATAGTGGGAGCTGCAGAGGACTTCCCTGCAACACACACACACACACCTCCGTCCTGTTGTTGGAAAGGGAACAGGAGAAAGGACAAAAGAAGCAAGAGAAGAAGAGGAGGGAGGGAGGGAGGAAGAGGTGAAACAAAAAGGACAAACCCTAATGTCCCCAGCGATTCTAAGGGACAAAATCCCAGGTGTGCAATAAAATTCTGCCTCCTTAAGCTCATGTTTTCCATGCCTAGAATTCACTTGTCACCAGATAGATCAGACTGAACAGGTTTCAAACCTCCAGGAGGCTCTTACCTTCTAAACAGGGACGGCTGTTTTCTAGTAAAATCACTACAAGGGAAGGAGGAAACTCGAAAGAGGTTCCTCCTGGCGCTCACGTCCATGACCCCAAATAATCTCTCAGTCCTCAAAGAGAGACCTGGAGAAGGAAACGTGCTGAAGCAAAGCCACAGAGGTCTCTGAGGTTTCCCTGGCCCCTCGCCCCTGTCCTGCCTGGCTGATGTCAGCATCTCTCTGTGAGGTCACCACCTCCCCACCACCTTTGACCAATAGTCTGAGGTCCTGCAAAAGGCCTTTGTGATGTCACTGCCACACCCCTCCCTTGCTGGGCTAATGTCCTGCCCCTGGCCTGGACCTTTGGAGGTTTGAGCTACTCCCTGTGGATCACCCTACTCAAGGAGCGTTCGTTCTAGGCAGCAAGCCGGCTAGACAGGAAAACATCAGACGCTGCTCCCAATGCTACACTCAGTTTTTCAGAAATTAGTCGACTTCATGGTCAGAAGAAACCATTAGAGCGTCTAACCTGCATATCACAGGCCTCCTGTATGACATAACAGCTACTTTGGGGGCAAACACATTCCAGAAAGGCATCTAGTCTTCATTAAATGACATCAGGAGATGGTGAATCCACCACTTTCCTTGGTAGCTTGCTCCTGTGGTGAATCATCCTCGCTGTTGACTATTGTGCCTCAGTTGTAATATGAATTTGTCTCTTTTCACTTTCCAGCCATTGGGTCTTGTTATGCCTTTCTCTGCTCCATTCAAGAGCCCGTAAATACCCAATCTTTTCTCTCCATTAAGGCACTTCAACACTTCAATGAAGTCACCTTTCCATCTTCTTTTGATAAGCTAAACAGGTTGAGCTCTTTCAATAGCTCACTGGAAGGCATTTTTCTCCAGCCCTCAGAACATTTGGTGGCTCTTTGCTGCCCTAGCTCCAATTTCACAACATCTTTTTTCAAATGAGGACACCAGAACTGGAGGCAGTATAAAGGTTGTATAAAGGTAAAATTAAATAGGCTGCAGAGGAGTTTTTTTTAATTTCGGCTTTTGTTGCTAAAAATTTTGTCTCTCTGCGGTGAGAAAAAACACTCCCCGAATGCCAAAATTTGAGCCATGAAAAGCGGCAGTGTGAACAGCGCTTCATAGGTGGAGCTGTGCTCCCGGTGACGAAGCTCCTGCTCTTCATTGGAGGTAGTTTGGCTTTGTTGCCGGGGAAGCTCTCTCCCAGCAATAAGGACGGCCACACAGTGCACCTTACAATGGCATGGTTAGAGTGGCACAGCTGCACCGTGGTAAGGTGCGCGGTGTAGACACAGCCTCAGAGCTGGGGAAAGCCGACAGGCGCTGAGGAGCACAGGGTTCAGACAGAGACATCCGTTAGGAGAGGAACTATTCACAGGGATTCTCTATAGCCTAGTAAGGTGGAGAGGATGGAAGATGATAATGTACAGGTAGGTTCTGATGAGAAACAGTGAAATGAAAGAGTCTCCCTCAATTACATCATGTAATAGCAGACAGCTAAAATGGGACACATTTTAGAAGTGCTTAAATACAAACGCTAAACGTCTAAGTATTAAGACTGGTGAATTTGAGTGCCTGGTATTGAGTGACGATATTGATAGAATAGGCATCACAGAAACCCTTGCACCCCCTCCTACACCCACATGGGGAGACTGACCTGTGTGCATGGAGCAGCTGGCATTGCTGCCCCCCACTCCTCCCTGGAACGCTGCTCATCTGGGCACCCCTAGGGGCTGTGGGGGCAAGAAGTGAGATCATCCGAGCTCCCTGCATCCAGGTCACTTTCCTCAGCCGGGCTGCATAGCGGGAGGGCAGAGAGGAGCAGCTTCTGATGCTCCCTTCACAGCACAGCCCAAGTGGGAAAAGTGACCAGGACACATGGAGCACATAGGGTTGCTCCTTACTCCCCTCAAACCTCTATGGACCCATGGAGGAGCATTGGGGCAGGGGAGAGCAGTGAGCACCTTTGCACTGCCACACGGTGGCCTTTGACCCCTGGAGCCCTGGGCGGCTATTGGGGGGCACCACCCCTAAGGCCGGCCAGGCTCCCCAGAACGAGCAGCAGAAAACACAGAGACTGGCCACACACTGAGCAGTGGTAGCCTGGGCGGCTCGTAATGGAGGCTCAGGGGGGAGGGGTGTCATAACATTTTTTCCCACATTTGGACCTTAGCGTCCAAAATATGGGTGTTAGCATGAAAACCTCCAAGCTTAGTTACCAGCTTGGACCTGGTAAAGCTGCCACCAGCCAGGGATTTATACAGTGCCTGGCTCACTGTGGTCTCCCCAAAACTTTCCCCGGGGGACCCCCAAACTCAGATGCCTTGAGTCTCACAACAAAGGGGAATAAACCATTTCCCTTCCCCCTCCTCCCCTCCAGGTGTTCCCTCAATGGGTTCCTGGAGAGATATACAGAAGCAAGCTCCGTGAATCTAAACAGAGGGACTCCCCCCTCCCTGTTTCCAGTCCTGGAAATAGAAGTACCAAGATAGCTAATCTCTCTTTCCCCTTACCCAGAGGGTATGCAAAGTCAGGCTAGTAAATCTAACACAATGAGATTTTCCCCCTGACTTCTTCCTCCCACCAATTCCCTGGTGAGCTGCAGACTCAATTCCCTGGAGTCCCCACTAAAGAAAAAATCCAACAGGTCTTAAAAAGAAAGCTTTATATAAAAAGAAAGAAAAGGACATAAAAATGGTCTCTCTGTATTAAGGTGACAAATACAGGGTTATTTGCTTAAAAGAAAAAAATGAATAAACAGCCTTATCCAAAAAGAATACAATTTAAACATTCCAGCAACTACACACATGTAAATACAAAAAAAAAAACAATATAAACTTATTGTCTTATTATCTTTGTACTTACAACTTGGAAACAGAAGATTAGAAAGGCAGGAGATAGAAAAATCACTCTCATAGCCGAGACGCCACAGACACAAGACAAAGAACAAAGAACTCACACACAAACTTCCCTCCACCCAGATTTGAAAAAGTCTTGTTTCCTGATTGGTCCTCTGGTCAGGTGTTTTAGGTTACTGGTGTTACCCCTTTATAGGTAAAAGAACATTAACCCTTAGCTATCTGTTTATGACAAGGGGGCTCAGCCTCCCCAAACCTTGCACTGCCAAGGGGACAGTGGGGCCCATGATCAGGGGCCCTGGCCAAGTTAGGTCCCCCTGGAAAAGTCTCCCCTATGTCAGCCCCAGGGCTGGAGGAGTTCCCACTCCCTGCTACAGCCTGGGGGCTGCAGCAGGGGCACAGAGCTTCTCTGGTCTCAGGGCCACAGCGGGGCAGGGGTAAAGGAGTGATAGGGTGGGGCTGGTGGGGGAAGGGGTGGAACAGAAGTGACAGTGGATGGGGCCATGGGTGGAAGGGGGTAGAGCCACAGACAGAAGGTAGGGGCATGGTTCTGGTGCTGGGGCCCCCACACTTGTTCTCCCTTTCCCGGGGTTTTGGCATCACTAGCCCCGGCTTAGCGAGTAGGGTTCAGTGGTCCCAATAATGTGGGGTGAGACTCCTAGGGGGACACAGAGGAACATTCATGGGGGCACCTCAGGACCTGAGCCAGCCCACATAGAGGGCAGGGAGGGAGCACCACTCTGCCACAGCTCTTCCCCAACCCCACCCTCAGCCTGAGACTCTGGCTCCCAGCCCGGCGTCGACCCCTTTACCCCTGTCCGCACCCCTCTCCCCAGCAAGCAACAGCCCCACTCCTCCCAGCCCCGGTTCTTGACCGTGGCTTCCGAGGGGCCACAGCCATGGCTAAGAGGGCACAATGTGAAATGTTTGGGGACCACTGGTTTAGGGTGACATCCTCAGTCACTTCTCTGCAGTCCAATAAAAGCTATTCCTCACTCACCTAACCCTCCATCAGGACGGACTAGGTATGTTCTGCTGCCCTTCACTCATACAGGAAGGACAATAACGTTTCATTCCACTCAATCCTAAAGTGATTTGTAACCCAAGACCATCCCAAACTGGTCATTTTGGGGGAAGCGGCCCCATCATGCTGCATAGCTAGGCAGAGTAGGGGTGTCTATGCAAACACGGTCTGTTCCTGAAGTCTTTCCCCAGCTCCTCACTAGGTGAGAGAGGGGAGCTCATTCAGACCCTGCTTACGCTTAGTATTTAAAAACTCCTTAGTGTCCCTATCTCTGCCGGCCTTAGATTTCTCCTCCTGTCCGTTTTTTGACAGCTCAGATGAGGTGACCGAGTGGTTAAGGTGATGGACTGCTACCTCATTATGCTCTGCCTGCATGGGTTCAAATCCCATTCTCATCAGAGGCATTTAGTCTTTACCCTCCTTTATAGACAACCATCTCTCCCTTTGGTACAACAGATCAAACAATGTTGCTTGTGTTACCCAAAATTGGGTCAGTTAGTAAGCTTAGAGAGGACTAATAATGCCCCTCCCCCCCAGAGTTTGGCAGAAAGCAGCACATTTATTAGCTTGATAGCTAAGCTCAAAAGAAGGGATGGGGGAGGGTGTCACACTCATACTCACGCTCCCAGGACAGGCCTGGCAGTGGAGATGTCAGGATCCTTTAAGGTAAGTGTCCCACAGCGCAGCGATGGACGGTGCGATGAAGATCAGTCTCCCTGAGGTGCAATAGAATGTAACACAGCGAACCACTGGCCAGATGGGCCGGGTGAAGGGCATTCACTGGAGGTACAAAGGAGAGTGGGAAAGCCACTTCACAGGCATTCAAAGAGGGAAAGGACACAAGCTGGGGGAGTTTAACAGACCTTTTGAGCATACAGGTTATACAGAGCATACAGATCACTGCTGCTCCTACAACATGATAAGTTCTCAAGCAGCATGTTTCTTACTTTGCCCATCTGTCAATTTTGAGGATTATTGATGGAAATATTTTGCCATTGGGTTGTGTGTTTACAAAGAAATTGACATTTACCAACAAATACACAATTCTTCCAAGTCTGCGTAGTCTGCAGTTGATGGGTTTAGAGGGACACATTCACTCTTCCAGGTCCCCATTCCAGGCCTGTGCTCTCCAGGTTGTCAACTTCCCGCACTGCTGGGATCCTTCCCTCATCTCCCCACAAACCACTGCCCCACCCCCACTTCTGGGGTCCCCTCCCTACACTGTCTAACTCCACTGCTGGCAGGATCCCTTCCTGTTCCTTTCATTTCCTGCCTCCACTCTGGGCAAAAGCTCTGCACTCTTCCCACACCAGAAGTTGAACCCAGGCCACCTGGGTGAAAACCAGGAATCCTGACCACTAGCCCATATGGGACTATTGTTGCATCTGACGAAGTGGGTATTCACCCACGACAGCTCATGCTCCAATACGTCTGTTAGTCTAGAAGGTGCCACCAGATTCTTGGCTGCTATTATTACTACAACTCAGGCCTTGGCTACACTGGAGAGTTACAGTGCAGGTGGTGGCTTTACAGCGCTGTAACTTACTCCCCGTTCACACTGGCAAGGCACATACAGCGCTGTATCTCCCTGGCTACAGTGCTGCATGTGCTCCACCTCGACGAGAGGAATAAAGAGAACAGAGCTGGTGATGCAGCGCTGGGGTGCCAGTGTAAACAGTGATTAATCTTACTACGCTGTCACTGACCTCCGGAACCTTCCCATAATGCTTTTAAGTAGAGATAACGCTCTTTGTTTTGGTGTGATGCCTCTGTTTGTTTTGGTGTGAGCTCAAGGCTCCCGGAGCTGCTTATCTAAAAACCAAACACAGTTACTGTTTGCAGTGAATGAGCAGAGGCAGGGGGATCCCTTTGGAACACCCACAGCTCGTGTTTGCTTCAGGAGAGAAGCAGCCGGGTGGGTACGGGGGGGGGTCTGTTTTGGATCAGCGGCTTATCTGGTCTGTGAGGAAAAAAACAAAGGCGGCTATTTGCATTTAGTGAATGAGAGAGGGGTGGGGGAGGAGGCTTGAACTTGCCAGGCAGGGAGCTGACACAGTGTCAGCTCCAAAAATCCACTCGCTCTGTCTCCCCCACGCTCCCTGTCACACTCCACCCCACCCTCCTCTTTTGAAAAGCACATTGCAGCCACTTGAATGCTGGGATAGCTGCCCATAATGCACCACTCCCAACAGCGCTGCAAATGTGGCCATGACAGAGTGCTGGTAGCTGTCAGTGTGTCCACACTGCAGCGCTTTCCCTAAACAGCTGTAGGAAGACAGCTTTAACTCCCAGCGCTGGACAGCTGCAAGTGTAGCCAAACCCTCTCTAAGCCGACCCCTTATGAGAACAGCAGGGACTAGCATGACTAGACATCCCGATTTTTGGGTCTTTTTCTTATATAGGTGCCTATTAACCCCACCCCCATCCCAATTTTTCACAGTTGCTGTCGGATCACCCTAGCAGGGGTTGCACACAGGGCTGCATTAACCTTCAGGTGCTGAGGTTTCCCTCTCTCCATTCCCAGAGCCTGTGATCAGGAAACAGACATCAAGGCTCCCAGGTGCTGCACAGACCATGACTGAGATCAGACCCCATATTATGCAAGGTGCTGTACAAACCCTGGGCAACACTGAGACACCCAGGAGGTTCCCCTCAATTTCCCTGAGCCTCTGCTGCCCAACTTCTTCTGAATCCCTCTGGCTAACCCCCCCCCGCCCACAAAAAACCCACCTTTCCAAACAGTCCTTCTTTCCTTGCCCCCTGATTCTGGTTTCACACCCTGGGACCATCTCCTCTCTTTGTCTCTCCCCCTCCAGGTGAAGCAGAGATGGAGACAACTTCAGCCATTGGAGTCAGCCTCAGCGAGCACTGCAGCCGGCCCCGGGGGAGGGGGGGTGTTTGCAGACACAGGAAGGGAGCAGGGGGTGCTGGGAAGAAGGCGGCAGGAGAACAAAGCTCAGAGACCCAACACGGGGAAATTCCAGGGGGCGGGGCTCTGACACATCCCAGGTGCGGGCAGCTCCTGGGGGCGGGGCTCTGGCTCAGATCGGGGGCGAGGCAGCTCCTTGGGGCGTGGCTCCAGCACATAGCAGGGGTGGAGCAGCTCCTGGGGGCGGGGCTCTGGCACAGCCCATGGGCAGGGTAGCTCCTGGGGGTGGGGCTCTGGCACAGCCCGGAGGCGGGGCAGCTTCTGGGGGCGGGGCTCTGGCTCAGCTCAGGGGCGGGGCAGCTCCTGGGGGCGGGCCTCTGGCTCAGCTCAGGGGCGGAGCAGCTCCTGGGGGCGGGGCTCTGGCTCAGCTCAGGGGCCGGGCAGCTCCTGGGGGCGGGGCTCTGGCTCAGCTCAGGGGCGGGGCAGCTCCTGGGGGCGGGGATCTGGCTCAGCTCAGGGGCGGGGCAGCTCCTGGGGGCGGGGCTCTGACACAACCCAGGTGCGGGCAGCTCCTGGGGGCGGGCTCTGGCTCAGCTAGGGGACGGGGCAGCTCCTGGGGACGGGGCTCTGGCACAGCCCGAAGGCGGGAAAGCTCCTGCGGGCGGGGCTCTGGCTCAGCTCAGGGGCGGGGCAGCTCCTGGGGGTGGGGCTCTGGCTCAGCTCAGAGGCGGGGCAGCTCCTGGTGGCGGGGCTCTGGCTCAGCTCAGGTGCGGGGCAGCTCCTGGGGGCGGGGCTCTGACACAACCCAGGTGCGGGCAGCTCCTGGGGCGGGCTCTGGCTCAGCTCGGGGGCAGGGCAGCTCCTGGGGCGGGCTCTGGCTCAGCTCGGGGGCGGGGCAGCTCCTGGGACGGGCTCTGGCTCAGCTCGGGGGCGGGGCAGCTCCTGGGGGCGGGGCTCTGGCACAGCCCGAAGGCGGGAAAGCTCCTGGGGGCGGGGCTCTGGCTCAGCTCAGGGGAGGGGCAGCTCCTGGGGGTGGGGCTGTGGCTCAGCTCAGAGGCGGGGCAGCTCCTGGTGGCGGGGCTCTGGCTCAGCTCAGGTGCGGGGCAGCTCCTGGGGGCGGGGCTCTGACACAACCCAGGTGCGGGCAGCTCCTGGGGCGGGCTCTGGCTCAGCTCGGGGGCGGGGCAGCTCGTGGGGCGGGCTCTGGCTCAGCTCGGGGGCGGGGCAGCTCGTGGGGCGGGCTCTGGCTCAGCTCGGGGGCGGGGCAGCTCCTGGGGGCGGGGCACTGGCACAGCCCTAAGGCGGGAAAGCTCCTGGGGGCGGGGCTCTGGCTCATCTCAGGGGCGGGGCAGCTCCTGGGGGTGGGGCTCTGGCTCAGCTCAGGGGCGGGGCAGCTCCTGGGGGCGGGGCTCTGGCTCAGCTCAGGTGCGGGGCAGCTCCTGGGGGCGGGGCTCTGACACAACCCAGGTGCGGGCAGCTCCTGGGGCGTGCTCTGGCTCAGCTCGGGGGCGGGGCAGCTCCTGGGGCGGGCTCTGGCTCAGCTCGGGGGCGGGGCAGCTCCTGGGGGCGGGGCTCTGGCACAGCCCAGAGGCGGGAAAGCTCTTGGGGGCAGGGCTCTGGCTCAGCTCAGGGGCGGGGCAGCTCCTGGGGGTGGGGCTCTGGCTCAGCTCGGGGGCGGGGCAGCTCCTCGGGGCGTGGCTCCAGCACAGAGTAGGGGAGGAGGAGCTCCTGGGGGCGGGGCTCTGGCACATTATGACGCGGAGCCCGGGCTGAACAGCTGCTTCCTGGTTCTCCACGTGCTGCCAGCAGCGCTGGAGCTGCCGTTCTCAGCTGCAGCCAGGATCTGCCCCCGGCCCCGCTGGGATCCAGGTGGGGACAGAAACTGGGGCCCGGGGGTTCCCCTTGGTGTGGCTGGCGGGGGCGGGAGGAGAGAAGCCGGAGCTGCAGGCGGGGGAAGGGCAGTGGGACATTGTGACCCGGAGCCCCCGGGGAATGACAGGCGCTGGGGGGGCGGGAAAGTGATTCTGCCCCAGGGAGCCTGGGAGAAGCCTTGGAGGCGCCTCGGCCCCAGTGGAGCTGCAGGAGGATCCGCCCGCCCCGCTGGGATGGGGGGACCGGGGCCCGGCCGTCGTGTGGGGGGGAGGGGCGGACCCCGGGCCCGGCGGGGTGGGGCGGTGTATTAAATCAGTCCCCATAGCAATGTGCTACTCCCGGGCACTGCGCATGCCCAGTAACAGCCGCTGAAGCCGCTGCCCTTCCCCCTGCCCGGACCAGCCGTAACGTTCCGCCGGGCGCTGGGGGCGGGGCTGGAGCGGGGCGGGGGAGTAACAGGGAGCGTGGGAGGGGCGGGCGCAGAGCAGGAAATTGATGGGCGGGGGGGGTCAGGCAGCTGGAGGCAGGGTTCGTAGGGCGCTAAAGGGCACAATCTGGGCTGGAGGGAGGAGGAGCAGGAGTTGAGCTCAGGGGGAGGCGCTGGCAGAGCCCCCCCCCTTCGGTGTGAGAGCGGAGGTGTCAAGGGGGGAGGAGAACCCGGAGTTGCAGGAGGGGGGAAGTCACTGGGGGGGTAGATCTGTCTCTGTGCAGCCAGGACATTCCTGGGGTGGGAGGGAGGTGGGTTAATTGGATCCTGTCCCTGTTTTTGCCACTTCCTCCCACACACACATTCTCTCAAGATTTCCCCTTTTCTCTCTCATATCACACGTGGCTATAAAATCCAGGGAGATTCTCCTCCCCCGCCCCAATGATCAGCTCTCTAATTGCCTCTGATTTTCCCTTTTCTCTCCATACTTCTCAAATGTCAATTTAAAATCTCTCCGATGGGGGGTGGATTTTCCCACCCATTTTATCTGCAGCGATTTGTCCTTGTTTGGGTGGGAAATTGTTGCCCTGGGTCATTCCCCAGAACATGGCTCCCCCTGGAGTGGGGATGGGATGACGTTCCCGTTCTCTGAGTCTATAACCCGTGCGGGCCCTGACCCCAGCTCCAGGGGCCCCACCCGTGGTGGCCTTGACCCCAGCTTCAGGGTCCCAACCAATGCGGGGCCTGACTCCTGCTCCAGGGGCCGAACCCGTGGGGGTCCTGACCCCAGCTCCAGGGGCCCCACCAGTGCAGGCCCTAACCCCAGCTCCAGGGGCCCAACCCGTATTGGTTCTGACTCCAGCTCCAGGGGCCCAACCCGTAGGCGCCCTGACCCCAGCTCCAGGGCCCAAATCCGTGGATGCCCTGACCGCAGCAACAGGGGCCCAACCCGTGTTGGCCCTGACCCCAGCTCCAGGGGCGCCACCCGTGGTGGCCCTGACCCCAGCTCCAGGGGCGCCACCCGTGGTGCCCTGACCCCAGCTCCAGGGGCGCCACCCGTGGTGGCCCTGACCCCAGCTCCAGGGGCCCAACCCGTGTGGGCCCTGACCATAGCTCGAGGGCCCAACCCGCGGGGGCCCTGACCCCAGGTCCAGGGACTCCACCCGTGCAGACCCTGACCCCAGCTCCAGGGTACCAACCCGTGCGAGCCATGACCCCAGCTCCAGGCGCCGAACTCGTGGGGGCCCTCACCCCAGCCTCAAGGGCGAAACCCATGGGGGACCTGACCCCAGCTCCAGGGGCCCCATCCGTGTTGGCCCTGACCCCAGCTCCAGGCGCCCCATCCGTGTTGGCCCTGACCCCAGCTCCAAGGGCCTAACCCGTGGGGACCCAGACCCCAGCTCCAGTGGTCCCACCTGCGTTGGTTCTGACCCCAGCTCCAGGGGCCCAACCTTGGGGGCCCTGACCCCAGCTCCAGGGCCCAAACCCGTGGGGGCTCTGTCCGCAGCTACAGGGGCCCAATCCATGCGGGCCCTGAGCGCAGCTTCAGGGACCCAACCCGTGGAGGTTCTGACTCCAGCTCTATGTGCCCAACCCCTGCAGGCCCGGACTACAGCTCCAGGGGCCCAACCCGTGGGCGCCCTAACCTCAGATGCTGTTGCCCAAGCCGTGGGGGCCCTGACCCCATCTGCAGAGGTCCAACCCGTTCGTGCCCTGACACCAGCTCCACGGGCCTAACCCGTGCGTCCCCTAACCCCAGATCCAGGGCCCCAACCCGTGGGGGCCCTGACCCCAGATCCAGGGTCCCAACCCGTGCGGGGCCTGACCCCAGTTCCAGAGGCCCAACCTGTGCTGGCCCTCAGCCTAGCTCCCGGGGCCCTAACCTTGTGGGCCCTGACTCCAGCTCCAGGGAGAAAAACCCGTGGGGGCCCTGACCCCAGCTCCAGGGGCCCAACCCGTGGGGGTCCTGACCCCAGCTCCAGGGGCCCAACCCATGTGGGTCCTGACCCCAGCTCCAGGGGCCCCAACCCGTGGGGGCCCTGACCCCAGCTCCAGGGGCCCAACCCATGTGGGTCCTGACCCCAGCTCCAGGGGCCCAACCCATGTGGGTCCTGACCCCAGCTATAGTGGTCCAACCTGTGCGGGCCCTGACTCCAGCTCCAAGCGCCCAGCCCTTGGCAGTCCTCAACCCAGCTCCAGGGACCCAACCCGTTTGGGCCCTGACCCATGCTGCAGGGCCCAACCCCTGGGGGCCCTGACCCCAGCTCCACGGACCCCACCCGTGCAGGCCCTGACCCCAGATCCAGGGGTCCCACCCGTGCGGGCCCTGACCCTAGCTCCAGGGACCCAACCCATGGGGGACATGACCCCAGTTCCATGGGCGCCACCCGTAGGGGCCCTGACCCAAGGTCCAGAGGCCCAACCTATCCATGCCCTGACCCCAGCTCCAGGGGCCCCACCCGTGTGGGTCCTGACCCCAGCTCCAGGGCTCAACGCGTGGGGGCCTTGACCCCAGCTCCAGGGGCCCAACCCGTACGGGCCCTGACCCCAGCTCCAGAGGCCCAACCCGTGGGAGCCCTGACCCCAGCTCGAGGGGCCCAACCTGTGGGGGCGATGACCCCAGCTTCAGGGGCTCAACCCATTCGGGCCCTAACCCCAGCGCCAGGGGCTCAACAAGTGCGGGCCCTAACCCCAGCTCCACGGGCCCAACCCGTGCGGACTCTGACCCCAGCTCCAGGGGCCGAACCCGTGGGGGACCTGATTCCAGCTCCAGGGGCCCCACCCGTGGGGTCCTGACCCAAGCTCCAGAAGCCCCAATCGTGCGGATCCTGAACCCAGCTCCAGGGGCCCAACCCGTGGTGGCCCTAACCACAGCTCCAGGGGCCCAACATGTGTAGGCCCTGACTCCCCAGCTCCAGGCGCCGAACTCGTTGGGGCCCTGACCCCAGCTCCAGTTGCCCAACCCGTGCGGGCCCTGAACCCGGCTCCAGGGGCCCAGACCATGGGGGCTATGACCCCAGCTCCAGTGGCCACACCCGTGCGGGCCCTAACCCAAACTCCTGAGGCCCAACTCGTGGTGGCCTTGACTCCAGCTCCAGGGGCCCAACACGTATGGGCCCTGACCACAGCTCCAGACGCCGAACCCGTCTGGGTCCTGACCCTAGCTCCAGGGGCCCAAACCATGAGAGCCCTGAACCCAGCTCGAGAGGCCCAACCCGTAGGGGCCATGGCCCCAGCTCCAGGGGCCCAACCCATTCGGGCCCTAACCCCAGTGCCAGGGGCCCAACAAGTGCGGGCCCTGACCCCAGCTCCACGGGCCCAACCCGTGCGGATCCTGAACGCAGATCCAGAGGCCCAACCCGTGGGGGCCGTGACCAGAGCTCCAGGGGACCAGCCCGTGCAGACCCTGACTCCCCAGCTCCAGGCGCCGAACTCGTGGGGGCCCTGACCCCAGCTCCAGTGGCCCAACCGGTGCGGGCCCTAACCCCAGCTCCAGAGGCCCCACCCGTGCGGGCCCTGACTCCAGCTCCAGGGGCCTCACAAGTGCTTGCCCTGACCCGAACTCCACGGGCCCAAACTCTGGGGGCCCTGACCCCAGCTCCAGGGGCCAACCCTTGGGGGCCCTGACCCCAGCTCCAGGGGCCCCAACAATGGGGGCCCTGACCTCAGCTCCAGGGCCCAAACCCATGCGGGACCTGACCCCAGCTAAAGGCGCCGAACTCGTGGGGGCCCTGACCCAAGCTCTAGTGGCCCAACTCGTGCGGGCCCTGACCCCAGCTCCAGAGGCCCCAAGAGTGCGGGCCCTGACCCCAGCTCCAGGGGCCCCACAAGTGCGGGCCCTGACCCCAGCTCCAGGGGCCCCACAAGTGCTTGCCCTGACCCCAACTCCACGGGCCCAACCCTTGGGGTTCCTGACCCCAGCTCCAGGGGCCCAACCCTTGGGGTTCCTGACCCCAGCTCCAGGGGCCCCACCCATGGGGGCCCTGACCCCAGCTCCAGGGCCCCAACCCGTGCGGGCCCTGACCCCAGCTACAGGGGCCCAACACGTGGGGGACCTGATTCCAGCTCCAGGGGCCCCACCCGTGGGGCCCTGACCCCAGCTCCAGGAGCCCCAATCGTGCGAATCCTGAACCCAGCTCCAAGGGCCCAACCTGTGGGGGCCCTGACCACAGCTCCAGGGGCCCAGCCCGTTTTGGCCCTAACTCCCCAGCTCCAGGCATCGAACTCGTGTGGGCCCTGACCGCAGTTCCACTGGCCCAACCCATGCGGGCCCTAACTCGAGCTCCAGAGGCCCCACCCGTGTGGGCCCTGACCCCAGATCCAGGCGCCGAAGTCGTGATGGCCCTGACCCCAACCTCAAGGGCCCAACCCGTGGGGGCCCTGACCCCAGCTCCAGGGGCCCCACCCGTGTGGGTGCTGGCCTCAGCTCCAGGGGCCCAACCGGTGGGGGTCATGACGCCAGCTCCAGGGATCCAACCCCTTCGGGCCCTAACCCCAGTGCCAGGGGCCCAAAAAGTGCCGTCCCTGACCCCAACTCCACGGGCCCAACCCGTGCGGACCCTGACCCCAGCTCCAAGGGCCCAACACGTGGGGCACCTGGTCCCAGCTCCAGGAGCCCCACCCGTGGGACCCTGACCCCAGCTACAGGAGCCCCAATTGTGCGGATCATGAAAACAGCTCCAGGGGCCCAACCCATGGGGACCCTTACCCCATCTCCAGGGGACCAACCCGTGGGGCCCTGACCCCAGCTGCATGGGCCCCACCCATAGTGAACTTGACCCCAGGTCCAGGGGCCCAACATATGCGGGTCCTGACCCCAGCTCCTGCGACCTGACCCGTGGGGGCCCTAACCCCAGCTCTAGAGGCCCCACTGGTGCGGGCCCTGACCCCAGCTCCAGAGGCCCCACCCGTGGGGGCCCTGACCCCTGCTCCAGGGGCCCAACCCGTGTGGGCCCTGACCCCAGCTCCAAGGGCCCAACCCGTGTGGATCGTGATGCCAGCACCAGGGGCCCAACCCGTGTGGTTCCTGACCCCAACTCCAGGGGCTCAACCTGTGGGGTCCCTTACCCCAGCTCTAGGGGCCCAACCCATGGGGGCCATGACACCAGCTCCAGCGGCCCAACACAATTGGGCCCTAACCCCAGTGCCACGGGCCCCACAAGTGCCGGCCCTGACCCCAACTCCACGGGCCGAATCCGTGCGGGCCCTGACCCCAGCTCCAGGGGCCCAACACGTGGGGGACCTGATCCCAGCTCCAGGGGCCCCACCCGTGGGGCCCTGACCCCAGCTCCAGAAGCCCCAATTGTGCGGATCCTGAAAACAGCTCCAGGGGCCCAACCCGTGGGGACCCTGACCCCATCTCCAGGGGCCCAACCCGTGGGGCCCTGACCCTAGCTCCATGGGCCCCACCCATAGAGGACTTGACCCCAGCTCCAGAGGCCCAACATATGCGGATCCTGACCCCAGCTCCTGCGACCTCACCCGTGGGGGCCCTAACTCCAGCTCCAGAGGCCCCACCAGTGCAGGCCCTGACCCCAGCTCGAGAGGCCCCACCCGTGGGGGCCCTCACCCCAGCTCCAGGGGCCCAACCCGTGTGGGCCCTCACCCCAGCTCCAGGGGACCAACCCGTGCGGGCCCTGACCCGAGCTCCAGGGACCCAAAACGTGTGGATCCTGACCCCAACTCCAGGGGCCTAACCTGTGGGGGACTTGACCCCAGCTCCAGGGGCCCAACCCGTGGGGGCCCTTACCCCAGCTTCAGGGGCCCAACCTGTGCGGGTGCTGACCTCAGCTCCAGGGTCCCAACCCGTTTGGGCCCTAACCCCAGCTGCAGTGGCCCCACAAGTGCTTCCCTGACCCCAGCTCCACGGGCCCAATCCGTGCGGGCCCTGACTCCAGCTCCAGGGGCCCAACCCGTGGAGCTACTTACCCCAGCTCCAGGGCCCCAACCCGTGCGGGCCCTGACCCCAGCTCCAGGGCCCCAACCCGTGCGGGCCCTGACCCCAGCTCCAGTGGCCCAACCCGTGCGGGCCCTAACCCCAGCTCCAGAGGACCCACCAGTGCGGGCCCTGACCCCAGCTCGAGGCGCCAAACTCGTTGGGGCCCTGACCTCAACCTCAAGGGCCCAATCCGTGGGGCCCTGACCCCAGCTCCAGGGGCCACAATCGTGCGGGCCCTCACCCTAGCTCCAGGGGCCCAACACTTGGGGGCCCTGACCACACCTTCAGGGGCTCATACCTTGCGGGTCCTGATCCCAGCTCTAGAAACCCAACACGTGTGGGTCCTGAGCCCAGCTCCAGGGGCCTAACCCGTAGGCGCCCTGATCCCAGCTCCAGGGCCCAAACCCGTGGGGGCCATGATCGCAGCTCCAGGGGCCCAATCCGTGGGGGCCCTGACCCCAGCTCCACGGGCCCAACCCGTGCGAGGCCTGACTCCTGCTCCAGGGGCCCAACCCGTGGTGGCCCTGACCCCAGCTCCAGGGGCCTAACCCGTGCGGGCCCGGACCGCAGCTCCTGGGGCCCAACCCTTGTGGGTCCTGACCCCAGGTCCAGGGGCCCAACCCGTGGGGGTCCTGACCCCAGGTCCAGGGGCCCAACCCCTGCGAGCCCTGACCCCAGCTCCAGGGGCCCAACCAGCGCGTCCGCTAACCCCAGCTCCAGGGGCCCAACCCGTGCGGGGCCTCACCCCAGTTCCCGAGACCCAACCTGTGCCTCCCTCACCCCAGCTCCCGGGGCCGAACTGGTGTGGGCCCTGACCCCAGCTCCAGGGGCCAAACCTGTGGGGGTCCTGACCCCAGTTCCTGGGGCCCAACCCGTGCGGGCCATGAACCCAGCTCCAGGGGCCCAACCTGTGTAGGCCCTGACCCCAGCTACAGGAGCCCAACCCGTGGGGCCTGACCCCAGCTTCATGGGCCCCACCCATAGGGGACCTGACTCCAGCTCCAGGGGCCAACATATTCGGGCCCTGACTCCAGCTCCTGCGGCCCCAACCGTGGGGGCACTGACCCCAGCTCCAGGGCCCAACCAGTGGGGGCCATGACCCCAACTCCAGTGGCCCAACCCGTGCGGGCCCTAACCCCAGCTCAAGAGGCCCCACCTGTGCGGGCCATGAGCCGAGCTCTAGAGGCCCCACCCGTGGGGGCCCTGACCCCTGCTCCAGGGGGCCAACCCGTGTGGGCTCTGACCTCAGCTCCAGGGGCCCATCCCGTTTGGATCCTGACCAAAGCTCCAGGACCCCAAACCGTGGGGGCCCTCACCCCAGCTCCAGGGGCCCAACCCGTGTGGGCCCTCACCCCAGCTCCAGGGGCCCAACCCGTGCAGGCCCTGACCCGAGCTCCAGGGACCCAAAACGTGTGGATCCTGACCCCAACTCCACGGGCCTAACCTGTGGGGGACTTGAACCCAGCTCCAGGGGCCCAACCCGTGGGGGCCCTTACCCCAGCTTCAGGGGCCCAACCTGTGTGGGTGCTGACCTCAGCTCCAGGGTCCCAACCCGTTCGGGCCCTAACCCCAGCTGCAGTGGCCCCACAAGTGCTTCCCTGACCCCAGCTCCACGGGCCCAACCCGTGCGGGCCCTGACTCCAGCTCCAGGGGCCCAACCCGTGGAGCTACTTACCCCAGCTCCAGGGGCCCCACCTGTGGGGGCCCTGACCCCAGCTCCAGGGCCCCAACCCGTGCGGGCCCTGACCCCAGCTCCAGTGGCCCAACCCGTGCGGGCCCTAACCCCAGCTCCAGAGGACCCACCAGTGCGGGCCCTGACCCCAGCTCGAGGCGCCAAACTCGTTGGGGCCCTGACCTCAACCTCAAGGGCCCAATCCGTGGGGCCCTGACCCCAGCTCCAGGGGCCACAATCGTGCGGGCCCTCACCCTAGCTCCAGGGGCCCAACACTTGGGGGCCCTGACCACACCTTCAGGGGCCCATACCTTGCGGGTCCTGATCCCAGCTCTAGAAACCCAACACGTGTGGGTCCTGAGCCCAGCTCCAGGGGTCTAACCCGTAGGCGCCCTGATCCCAGCTCCAGGGCCCAAACCCGTGGGGGCCATGATCGCAGCTCCAGGGGCCCAATCCGTGGGGGCCCTGACCCCAGCTCCAGGGGCCCAACCCGTGCGAGGCCTGACCCCAGCTCCAGGGGCCCAACCCGTGGTGGCCCTGACCCCAGCTCCAGGGGCCTAACCCGTGCGGGCCCGGACCGCAGCTCCTGGGGCCCAACCCTTGTGGGTCCTGACCGCAGGTCCAGGGGCCCAACCCGTGTGGGTCCTGACCCCAGGTCCAGGGGCCCAACCCGTGGGGGTCCTGACCCCAGGTCTAGGTGCCCAACCCCTGCGAGCCCTGACCCCAGCTCCAGGGGCCCAACCAGCGCGTCCGCTAACCCCAGCTCCAGGGGCCCAACCCGTGCGGGGCCTCACCCCAGTTCCCGAGACCCAACCTGTGCCTCCCTCACCTCAGCTCCCGGGGCCGAACTGGTGTGGGCCCTGACCCCAGCTCCAGGGGCCAAACCTGTGGGGGTCCTGACCCCAGTTCCTGGGGCCCAACCCGTGCGGGCCATGAACCCAGCTCCAGGGGCCCAACCTGTGTAGGCCCTGACCCCAGCTACAGGAGCCCAACCCGTGGGGCCTGACCCCAGCTTCATGGGCCCCACCCATAGGGGACCTGACCCCAGCTCCAGGGGCCAACATATTCGGGCCCTGACTCCAGCTCCTGCGGCCCCAACCGTGGGGGCACTGACCCCAGCTCCAGGGCCCAACCAGTGGGGGCCATGACCCCAGCTCCAGTGGCCCAACCCGCGCGGGCCCTAACCCCAGCTCAAGAGGCCGCACCTGTGCGGGCCATGAGCCGAGCTCTAGAGGCCCCACCCGTGGAGGCCCTGACCCCTGCTCCAGGGGGCCAACCCGTGTGGGCTCTGACCTCAGCTCCAGGGGCCCATCCCGTTTGGATCCTGACCAAAGCTCCAGGACCCCAACCCGTGGGGGCCCTTACCCCAGCTCTAGAGGCCGAACCCGTGGGGGCCCTTACCCCAGCTCCAGGGGCCCAACCCGTGGGGGCCATGACGCCAGCTCCAGGGGCCAACCCATTCGGGCCCTAACCCCAGTGCCAGGCGCCGAACAAGTGCAGGCCCTGACCCCAACTCCACAGGCCCAATCCGTGCGGGCCCTGACCCCAGCTCCAGGAGCCCAACACGTGGGGGACCTGATCCGATCTCCAGGGGCCCCACCCGTGGGGCCTTGACCCCAGCTCCAGGAGCCCCAATCGTGCGGATCTTGAAAACAGGTCCAGGGCTCCAACCCGTGGGGACCCTGACCCCATCAACAGGGCCCCAACCCGTGGGGCCCTGACCCCAGCTCCATGGGCCCCACCCATAGGGGACCTGACACCAGCTCCAGGGGCCCAACATATGCGGGCCCTGACCCCAGCTCCAGGCGCCGAACTCGTGGGGGCCCTGACCCCAGCCTCAAGTGCCGAACCCGTGGGGGCCCTGACCCCATCTCCAGGTGCCCCACCTGTGGGGCCCTGATCCCAGCTCCAGGGGCCCCAATCGTGCGGGCCCTGACCCGAGCTCCAGGGGCCCAACCTGTGTTGGCCCTGACCCCAGCTCCAGGGGCCCCACCCGTGGGGGCCCTGACCTCAGCTCCAGAGGCCCAACCCGTGGGGCCCCTAATCCCAGCTCCAGGTGCCCCACCTGTGCGGGTCCTGACCCCAGGTCCAGGGGCCCAGCCTTGGGGGCCCAGATCCCAGCTCCCGGGGCCCAACCCGCGCGGGCCCTGACCCTAGCTCCATGGGTAGAACCCGTAGGGGCCCTGACCCAGCTCCAGGGACCCCACCCGTGCGGGCCCTGACCCAAGCTCCTGCGTCCCCACCCGTGTCGGCCCTGACCCCAGCTCCATGCGCCGAACTCTTGGGGGCCCTTACCCCAGCCTCACGGCCCCAACCCGTGCAGGCCCTGACCTCAGCTCCAGGTGCCCATCCCGTGCAAGCCTTGTCCCTAGCTCCAGAAACCCAACTCGTGGGGGCCCTGACCCCAGCTCCAGGGGCCCCAACCGTGAGGGCTCTGACCCCAGCTCCAGGGGCCCCAACCGTGAGGGCTCTGACCCCAGCTCCAGGGGCCGAACCTGTGCGGGCCCTGACCCCAGCTCCAGGGGCCCCACCCGTGTTGGCCCTGACCCCAGCTCCAGGGGCCTCACCCGTGTTGGCCCTGACCCCAGCTCCAGGGGCCACACCCGTGTTGGTCCTGACCCCAGCTCCAGGGGCCCCAACCGTGGGGGCTCTGACCCCAGCTCAAGGGGCCCAACCCTTGCGGGCTCTGACCCCAGCTCCAGGGGCCCAACCCGTGGGGGCCATGACGCCAGCTCCAGTGGTCAACCTCTGCGGGCCCTGACCCCAGCACCAAGGGCCCAACCCGTAGGGGCCCTGACCCCAGACTCTAGGGCCCATCCCGTGGGGGCCCTGACCCCAGCTCCAGGGACCACACCCATGGGGGCCCTGACCCCAGCTCCAGGGGGCCAATCCGTACGGGCCGTGACCCCAGCTCCAGGGGCCCCATCTGTGTTGGCCTTGACACCAGCTCCAGCGGCCACACCCGTGTTGGGCCTGACCCCAGCTCCAGGGGCCCAACCCGTGCGGGCCCTGGACCCAGCTCCAGGGACCCAACCTATGCGGACCTGGACCCCAGCTCCTGCGGCCCCACCTGTGTGGGCCCTTACCCCAGCTCCATGTGCCGAACTCATGGGGGCCCTGACCCCAGCCTCAAGGCCCCAACCAGTGCAGGCCCTGACCCCAGCTCCAGGTACCCATCCCGTGCGGGCCCTGACACCAGCTCCAGATGGCCAACCCGTGTGGGTCCTGGCCCCAGCTCCAGCGGCCCAACCCTTAGGCGCCCTGACCCCAGCTCCAGGGCCCAAACTCGTGGGGGCCCTGACCGCAGCTCCAGAGGCCCAATCCGTGGTAGACCTGACCCCAGTTCCAGAGGCCCCACCCTGAGCCCAGCTCCAGATGCACCACCCTTTTGGACCCTGACACCAGCTCCAGGGGCCCAACCCGAGCAGGCCCTGACCCAGCTCTAGGGGCGCAGCCCGTAGAGGCTTTGACCCCAGCTCCAGCAGCCACACCCGTGGGGGCCCAGAAACCCAGCTCCAGGTGCCCAACCCGTGCGGGCTGTGACCCCAGCTCCAGGGTCCCCACCCGTGGGGCCCTGACCCCAGCTCCAGGACCCAAGCCGTGCGTGCCCTGACCCAAGCTCAGAGGCCAAACTCATGGGGGCCCTGACCCCATCTCCAGGGGTCCAACCCGTGCAGGCCCTGACCCTAGCTCCACGGGCCAAATCCATGTTAGCGCTGACCCCAGCTCCAGGGGCCTAAACCCATGGGGAACCCTGACCCCAGCTCCAGGGTGCCCACCCGTGTTTGCCCTGACACCAGCTCCAGGGCCCAACCCGTGCGGGCCCTGATCCCAGTTCCAGGGGCCCACCCTTAGGGGTCCTGACCCCAGCTCCAAGGGACCATCCCGTAGGGTCCCTGACCCAGCTCCAGGGACCCAACCTATGCGGGCCCAGACCCCAGCTCATCCGGCCTCACCCGTGTGGGCCCTGACCCTAGCTCCATGCGCCGAAACTCATGGGGGCCCTGACCCCAGCCTCAAGGCCCCAACCCGTGCAGACCCTGACCCCAGCTCCAAGTGCCCATCCCGTGCGGGCCCTTACCCCAGCTCCAGATGCCAACCCGTGTGGGTCTTGACCCCAGCTCCAGGGGCCCAACCCGTAGGCGTCCTGACCCCAGCTCCAGGGCCCCAAGCTGTGCGGGTCCTGACCCCAGCTCCAGGGGCCCCGCCCGTAGTGGCCCTGACTCCAGCTCCAGGGGCCCAACCCGTGCGGGACCTGACCCCAGCTCCTGCGGCCTGCCCGTGAGGGCCTGACACCAGCTCCAGTGGCCCCACCCGTGCGGGCCCTGACCCCAGCTCCAGAGGCACCATCCGTTTGGACCCTGACCCGAGCTCCAGGGGCCCAGCCCGTGGAGGCCTTGACCCCAGCTCCAGGGGCCCAACCCGTGGGGACCCTGACCCCAGCTCCAGAGACCCCACCCGTGTTGGCCCTGACCCTAGCTCCAGGGGCCCAAGCTATGCGGGCCCTGACCCCAGCTCCAGGGCCCCACCCGTGGGGGCCCTGACCCCAGCTCCAGGGCCCAACCCGTGGGCCCTGACCCCAGCTCCAGGGCCCACCCGTGGGGGCCCTGACCCCAGCTCCAGGGGCCCAACCCGTGGGGCCCTAACCCCAGCTCCAGGGCCCCAACCCGTGGGCCCTGACCCCAGCTCCAGGGGCCCAACCGTGGGGGCCCTGACCCCAGCTCCAGGGCCCAACCCGTGTGGGCCCTGACCCCAGCTCCAGGGGTCCAACCCGTGGGGGCCCTGACCCCAGCTCCAGGGCCCAACCTGTGGGGCCCTGACCCCAGCTCCAGGGCCCAACCCGTTGGGCCCTGACCCCAGCTCAGGGGCCCAACCCTGGGGCCTGACCCAGCTCCAGGGCCCAACCGTGGGGGCCCTGACCCCAGCTCCAGGGGCCCAACCCGTGGGGCCCTACCCCAGCTCCAGGGGCCCAACCCGTGGGGGCCCTGACCCCAGCTCCAGTGGCCCAACCCGTGTGGCCCTGACCCCAGCTCCAGGGGCCCCACCGTGCGGGCCCTGACCCCAGCTCCAGGGGCCCAAACCGTGCGGGCCCTGACCCCAGCTCCAGGGGCCCAACCCGTGGGGCCTGACCCCAGCTCCAGGGGCCCCACCCGTGCGGGCCCTGACCCCAGCTCCAGGGGCCCAACCTGTGGGGGCCCTGACCCCAGCTCCAGGGGCCCAACCCGTGCGGGCCCTGACCCAGCTCCAGGGCCCAACCCGTGGGGGCCTGACCCCAGCTCCAGGGCCCACCCGTGGGCCCTGACCCCAGCTCCAGGGCCCACCCGTGGGGCCCTGACCCCAGCTCCAGGGGCCCAACCCGTGGGGCCCTGACCCCAGGGGCCCAACCCGTGGGGGCCCTGACCCCAGCTCCAGGGCCCAACCTGGGGGCCCTGACCCCAGCTCCAGGGGCCCACCCGTGCGGGCCCTGACCCCAGCTCCAGGGGCCAACCCGTGGGGCCCTGACCCAGCTCCAGGGGCCCAACCCGTGGGGCCCTGACCCCAGCTCCAGGGGCCCAACCTGGGGGCCCTGACCCCAGCTCCAGGGGCCCAACCGTGCGGGCCCTGACCCAGCTCCAGAGGCCCAACCCGTGGGGGCCCTGACCCCAGCTCCAGGGCCCCACCGTGCGGGGCCCTGACCCCAGCTCCAGGGGCCCAACCTTGGGGCCCTGACCCCAGCTCCAGGGGCCCAACCCGTGGGGGCCCTGACCCCAGCTCCAGGGGCCCAACCTTGGGGGCCCTGACCCCAGCTCCAGGGGCCCAACCCGTGGGGGCCCTGACCCCAGCTCCAGGGCCCAACCCGTGCGGGCCCTGACCCCAGCTCCAGGGCCCACCCGTGGGGCCCTGACCCAGCTCCAGGGCCCCATCCGTGGGGCCCTGACCCCAGCTCCAGGGGCCCAACCCGTGGGGCCCTGACCCCAGCTCCAGGGGCCCAACCCGTGTGGGCCTGACCCCAGCTCCAGGGCCCCAACCGTGGGGGCCCTGACCCCAGCTCCAGGGGCCCAACCCGTGCGGCCCTGACCCCAGCTCCAGGGCCCAACCCGTGGGGGCCCTGACCCCAGCTCCAGGGGCCCAACCCGTGCGGGCCATGACCCAGCTCCAGAGGCCCACCCGGGGGCCTGACCCCAGCTCCAGGGCCCAACCCGTGCGGGCCCTGACCCCAGCTCCAGGGGCCCCACCCGTGGGGCCTGACCCCAGCTCCAGGGCCCAACCCGTGGGGGCCTGACCCCAGCTCCAGGGCCCAACCCTGGGGCCCTGACCCCAGCTCCAGGGGCCCAAACCGTGGGGGCCTGACCCCAGCTCCAGGGGCCCCACCCGTGCGGGCCCTGACCCCAGCTCCAGGGGCCCACCCGTGCGGCCCTGACCCAGCTCCAGGGGCCCAACCCGTGCGGGCCCTGACCCCAGCTCCAGGGCCCAACTCGTGGGGGCCCTGACCCCAGCTCAAGGGCCCAACCCGTGGGGCCTGACCCCAGCTCCAGGGCCCAAACCAGTGGGGCCCTGACCCCAGCTCCAGGGGCCCAACCCGTGCGGGCCCTGACCCCAGCTCCAGGGCCCACCCGTGGGGCCCTGACCCCAGCTCCAGGGGCCCAACCGTGCGGGCCCTGACCCCAGCTCCAGGGGCCCAACCGTGCGGGCCCTGACCCCAGCTCCAGGGGCCCCACCCGTGGGGCCCTGACCCCAGCTCCAGGGCCCAACCCGTGGGGCCCTGACCCCAGCTCCAGGGCCCACCCGTGGGGGCCCTGACCCCAGCTCCAGGGGCCCAACCCGTGGGGCCCTGACCCCAGCTCCAGGGGCCCAACCCGTGGGGCCCTGACCCCAGCTCCAGGGCCCAACCCGTGGGGCCCTGACCCCAGCTCCAGGGCCCCAACCCGTGGGGCCCTGACCCAGCCCAGGGGCCCAACCCGTGGGGCCCTGACCCAGCTCCAGGGGCCCAACCCGTGTGGGCCCTGACCCCAGCTCCAGGGGCCCAACCCGTGCGGGCCCTGACCCCAGCTCCAGGGCCCCACCCGTGGGGCCCTGACCCCAGCTCCAGTGCCCACCCGTGGGGTCCTGACCCCAGCTCCAGGGGCCCACCCGTGCGGCCTGACCCCAGCTCCAGGGCCCCACCCGTGGGCCCTACCCCAGCTCCAGGGGCCCAACCCGTGGGGGCCCTGACCCCAGCTCCAGGGGCCCCACCCGTGGGGGCCCTGACCCCAGCTCCAGGGGCCCAACCCGTGCGGGCCTGACCCCAGCTCCAGGGGCCCAACCCGTGGGGGCCCTGACCCCATCTCCAGGGGCCCAACCCGTGGGGCCCTGACCCCAGCTCCAGGGCCCAACCCGTGCGGGCCCTAACCCCAGCTCCACAGGCCCCAACCCGTGCGGGCCCTGACCCCAGCTCCAGGGGCCCAACCCGTGGGGGCCCTGACCCCAGCTCCAGGGGCCCAACCGTGCGGGCCCTGACTCCAGCTCCAGGGGCCCAACCCGTG